>NC_073303.1:254397454-254597454 GCF_027595985.1 Sorex araneus
TTTTTGTAAAAAAAAATGTACTTGTGACAATGAGATACATTAAAAAAAAAAAAAAAACTGACTCAACTAATTTTGTTGAATGGTCCAGAATACCTCAGGGAGATTCTCCTACCCATGAGAATAGAAGAACTGGGTCTTCACTGGTGATGGGTGTCTGCAGTAATTTCGTACATGGAAGGCGACCATTAACAATACCTTAAATCACTGTACCTCCATAATTAGAAATAAAAGAACTGTGCCTTAACTTCATCATTTAAAAACTTCCTGAGGTTATGTAGACTTCTGGGTGACAAGATTTCTTTGATCAGTTCTTAAACTCTTTTTTTTCCCCAAAAAAACCCTTTATTCTCATTTGCTTTCATTGTAATCGTCTCCACCTTGTTCAGATACCATCTAGAAATAGTTCACCATTTTCATGGTGGTTTTTTTTTTCTGATGTAAAAATCTCCTGGACACTTAGAGCTGTCAAATTTTTCTTCTCTGTTTTTTTCCCCCTCTTTCAGAACAAGGGTGTGTTCAAATTATAATTATGAATAAGAAATACTTACTTGGAAGATGGCAAAGGGTTTTGAAATGGATGGAGGAAAAGGCGTTGACTACTTCTGGAGTAACTTCAAATTAAAGATCACAGGACCAGAGCAATAGGACAGCACTTGCCTTGTACATGGCTGACCAGGGTTCGATTCCCATTATCCCACATAGTCCCTGGGGCATTGCCAGGAGTAATTCCTCAGCATAGAGCCAGGATTAAGCACTGAATTTTGACAAGTGTGGCGCCCAAACAAAAACAAATACTATAATACGGATATGTATCATTTAATGTAATACCAATGGCTCCCAAACATTAGACATTTACCACACGTGATTTAACCTGAATTTGAAAAAATATATAAATAGTACTATTCATACTATGCATACATGCATACGTGTGTGCAACTATCCATATATCCCAGAAAGCTGAGAGAATTATCTCAATATGATTTAAGAAGAGAAGTGAAGCTGAAAAAAAAAATGAGTTAATTTCCCCAAAAGTTATACCCTTGTTGAAGGCAGAAATAGGATTCGCAGTCACCTCTAACTTCAAAGATCAACTCTATGCACCCATCCCAATATTGCTCCAATTTTATCAACACAGTTCAGTAAAACTACACATAAATGACAAAATGTCTATCATATAAAGCGGCTGTCCTTTTTCTTTTTAAAGTCTAAATCAAAACGGAAAATAACTCACTATGAAGGAATAAGTCAGAAAATACTCGTTATGGGTTGCCAAGATTGGCCTGAATAATAGTAACTTTTTATCAAAATAAATCATTTTTTAGAGATGCTATTCCTTTTAGACTTAAGCACTTAAAATATATAACTTTGGATAGGGCTCAGATCAGAACAGAACTCCTTCCAATAGTACTTTGCTAATAAGCATGTGCAGACAGCGGAACAGAAGAGATGACTTAAAATTCTTTGACTTTGCTACCAGACTTCCTGGTAGCAAAGATTTCTGGTATCATCCTGTTTTTTTTTTTTAAATGGAGAATAAAATCTCCCAAGAAGCTGATGCAGGAAAACTGAAAGATTGGTGGAGAACAGACCCCAAAGAACTTTAACAGCAAGAACCAAAAAGACATGAAGAAAACTAAAAGTGACGCAGTAAAAGTGTTCAAAAGACAGCAGAGGCGGATGAATAAATAAATAAATAGATAGATAGATAGATAGATAAATAAATAAATAAATAAATATGTTAATCTCAAGATAAACACAGCATGTTGAAGGAGCTCGAAAAGCAAGCAAAATCTCATTCCACTGAACTGAAGTGATTCAGAGAGGAGAAATAATAATAATAAAAAATCTTCTTTAAGATTTAAAAGAAAGGGAACCAGAGAAATAAAGTGAAAGACAATCTGATACCACAAATAAATGACAAAGTGGGCAGAAAAATATTGTATTGACAAGAGAGATTGATTCTCCACATCAGAACAATAGAAGCCGAGGAAGAAGGGAAGGGCATACTTTATTTCTGAACTAGAGTGGTTTAGCAAGGGGGGGGGGGGGCTGAGGGTGGTGGGGAGAAGCAATTCAGAACAAATCTAAATAAAAAAGCAAGTCTCAAGTGAGCATGATCGCAATCTAAAGCAATTATGCGCTACTTGGAGGGAAACAAGCTCACAATTAGGGTCTGAGCTGGACAAACAATGCACAAAGAGATAACATTTTGCTGTTCCCTTAAATCCCAAATGCACAATCAATGAATATAGATGTCCATACGATTCATCTACCCTGGGGATGGGAGACAAGAACTTCTGAAGCTTTGCAACAGGTGAAAAGAGACAGAGAGAGACAGAGAGAGAGAGAGAGAGAGAGAGAGAGATTTTCATTTGGAACATTCTAAGTTGTGTTAAGTTTAGCTCAAAGAAACAGGCAGTGTTTCCAGGCAGTAAGGAACATGTAAGGGCTGTTTTCAAGGTGGTGGAGACTTGTGAGGCCACTGAGCCCAGTTCTCTTTTATTTCTTTTTTTGAACTATTTTTGGGGGGCTCACACCCCACGATGCTCAGGGATCACTCCTGGAAGTGCTCGGGGGACCATATGGGATGCCGGGGATCAAACTGAGGTCGCCCGCGTGCAAGGCAAATGCCCTCCCCACTATAGTATCTCTCTGGTCCCGGTTTTCCTTTATTCTAAGCCCGAATGAGCCGTGAGCTCGCAGATGTAAAAGAACTCAAGGCTCCATCCAACTGGTTCCTGGAATGGCAGTTGGGTAAAGGGAAGCGAGTGTGGCTTTGACTTCAGGCAAGCAGGGACCGGAATCCCAGTGCAAGTACTCACCGTCTGTGTGACCTCTAAGAATGCCTCCCCACCTCTGGCCCCGACTCCCTTCGTCTCTAGAGCGAAGGGAATGCTAAGCACTTTACAAAAGTGGTCCCAGGGTTCGAATAATGACTAATGTTCTAGCACGTGGGAAACTGTTAATTCAATAATGTTCCTGTTATCACGTTCAAACAGCACAATGGACATCACCAATCTTACTCTGTTACTAAAACTAATGTGCTTTGAATGGTGGTGTATTTGCATAAAAAAAAATACAATTTTCTGAGTATTGAAGCCAGGTTCTAGAGATCTCGAAAAGTAAAAATCGCAATACCTTAAAAAAAAAAGAAAGAAAAACACTCTTTGAACATCACCTGTTTTCTGCATCCATCCAATCCCAGACAGATGACAGCTGAAGTCAACATAAGCAAGTATTTCCTGGGCTCTCACCAGGCCTTATGGATAGAGCCTCTAGCCCCCATGCTCTGGGATGTCTGCGTAATAACAACACCATTATTTCTAGACAAAGGCCCAACTTTCTTTTCTTTTTTGGGGGGTCACTCCCAGCGATGCACAGGGGTTACTCTTGGCTCTGCACTCAGGAATTACCCCTGGCGGTGCTCAGGGGACCATATGGGATGCTGGGAATCGAACCCCCCCGGGTTGGCCGCGTGGAAGGCAAACGCCCTACCCGCTGTGCTATTGCTCCAGCCCCAACAAAGGCCCAACTTTCTAAGGGACTCCGGATGACCTGATGTCCAGCCACCCGCATAAAATCTCAGGTCGGAGCTTCCCGGCCCGTGCAAACTCTGACACTATCTCTCAAGACAGGCTCTCTTGCAACAGGCCAGCTCTCAGCTCAGCAGCATTTTCATCTTTGTGGCTCTTCGGGCCGACAATCCCAGTCCCATGTCACATCTATGCTGTCGGAGAGACCCTCAAAATGTAGACCAACGTCACCCTCTCCACCACCTTCTCTGCCCCCCAGAGGCGATTAGGGTTTCCTGAATTAAATCAATTCTTTGCAAAGACTTTCTCTGCTTCCACGCGTGACCTCCACTGAGGCTCATGCTACCAAGAGCCAAGGCAAGAGCTCGGCCCTTCATTTCAACTAGCCATAAGCTTCCCGTCTTGCTCACGCTGCAAGGGGCTACAAGATGTTTGCCCTCCTTGGCCCACCCTCTTCTCTCTGATAAGCCATTCATTACTGCTCCTTTTCACTCACTCTGACCACACCTACCTTCTTGGCCCTCGCACCCATGCTCAGCCCATTTCCACCCTCTATCTAGTCCCTCTTGTTCTCCCTGCTGTGATTCTACCTCCCGTTTGAATTGTCTGCCAGCCTCCCTCCTTCGACATCACAAGTCTTGGTTGAAATGTGACTTTCTCCACAGAGATTTCCCTGAGATTTCTCCAGCTCCCTACGCTGAAACAGAATATTGCAAAGACCCTTTCGCCATTTTCTCCTGTACAGTTTGCATGCTTTTTAAGGCTTATTTTTTGTCTTCGTATGGCAGAGCCTGGCAAGCTCCCCGTGGCGTATTCGATATGCCAAAGACAGTAACAGCAAGTCTCACCATGGAGACGTTTCTGGTGCCCGCTTGAGCAAACCGATGAACAATGGGACGACAGTGCTACATTCTTTGGCTTCCTATCCTAGGATGGCAACTCTTAGAGGACAATGATCATCATTTGCTAATTATTTCTTCAGTCCTTGGCATATACTAGGCGTTTATCAAATATTGACTGACTGAATTTAATGAGTGTTATCTGACTCTGCAGTGACCCTGTATCACAGTCATTTCATTGTTCATAGATTTACTCGAGTGGGTGCCAGTAACGTCTCCATTCGTCCCAGCCTTGAGTTTCTGGGTGAGGGGAATGAGACTTGTTATTGTTACTGTATTTGGCATAGCAAATACACCATGGGGAGCTTGCCAGGCTCTTCTGTACAACTCTCAGTATACTGGTGGATAATATAAACAATGTCCCCCAGTCTTCATAAGTTTGCACTCAAGGGTCACGGTAAGGCAGGGCAGCAAAAGAGACTGGTCTCCAATGCTGATGGGCAAAGGGAAGTTTTGTGGAAGAGAATGAATTGGCATTCATTTTCTCCTGTTAAAAAGAAACTGGCATTCATATTCTTCTAGAAAAAACAATGAATTACTCTGAATTTTAGTTTCCTCATCCGGAAATGGATCATTAATCCACCTGTATGAATGAGAGTCAAATGAGAGGATGGACAAAACATCCCTGTCAGAGTAACGGATACCCCAGAGAAACACAAGATGTGTTCCATTCCATTTTTACCCTCACTAAAATGCTTGGGTTTTGTACCTTCTTTTTTTTATTTCTTTTGCTTTTTGGGTCACATCCAGCGATAAACAGGGGTGACTCCTGGCTCTGCACTCAAGAATTACTCCTGGTGGTGCTCAGGGGGCCACTTGGGATGCTGGGAACCAAACCCGGGTTGGCTGAGCGCATGGCAAATGCCCTACCCGGTGTGCTATCATTCCAGCCCCAGGTTTTGTACCTTCATCACTCAACTTTCCAGTTTATCTTTGTGGTCACTCTTGAGGAAGAGTAAGCAGCAGAATTCAATTGGCCAGTACAGATCCTAGGGAACCAATGGCAGGATCTACTGAAAAATCACTGCTTGTTTGTTTGCTTTAATTGCCTGATTACTGCAAAGTGACCAGCATTAGCCCAAAATGATCCTGTAGTTAACAACAGCCACCAGAGATGTTATTAAGAGGTTTGTTTCCAGCATTTTCAGCACCCCACATTGTCCATTGCTGCAGACTCTAAAAATCCTTGGCTCAGGGAATTCTTTTCGGAGTCCAGTCCTCATCTAACTTTCAGAATTACCATTAGCATTGCACTCAGCTGATAATGCCATCCGGGAAGTCAGGCTGAGGTGTGGCCATGCCACTCACTGGCTATGTTAACTTGGATTTTCTTCCCCCTCTGCCTCATAGAAGATTAGAGCAAAGCTGTCAGCACTAATGCAACAAATATTTGCACACATACAGTCAGAACATACATGCACATATGCTATATCTCTCGCTGTATCATTGTAACCAGGTAGTTATAAGGACTTCTATGAGTAGATAAATATGATGTCCTGAGCAAATTTCATGCTAGCTTCTTATGCATTCTAAGTGCAAATTTAAAGGTTCTCACATTACTTATATGGTATACACTATGTGGGAATCAACCCATGTACATATATCTATAACATACTGTACATATATCTATAACATACTGGGGGGGGTTAGGATAAAGGCTTAAAAATGTATCATGCAATGATTTCCCACGGACAATTTTCCAAGAGGAAAAAAATAACAAAAAGGTCTAAGTAGAAATTCCTTCCAACTTCACTCTTTTTTAAAATTTAGTCTTGGTTGGTTGTTTTGGGGTCCACCCTGGCAGTGCTCAGTGGCTCCCCCCTGCTTCTGTGCTCTGGGGTGACTCCTGGTGCTGCTCTGGGGACCTCAATCCTTAGAGATCAAACATGAACATCCAGCATGCAAAACCCGTGCTCAGTTCATCAAGCTGTCTCTTTTTACTCTTAAAGAGGCAACACAGAACTATTTCTATTTCGTGAACACCATTAAATTAATTTCACTTCACTTCGAAAACGTAATCAAGAGCTTTTGTGAATGTCCAATAAATTGTGCATTCAAGGGAATATGGGAAATATATGCCCTTAAGAAGGTTAATCAAGTAGGAACTCGGAGACCAAAATTTACATCGTGTATGGTTAAAAACTGTAAGGGCTATGCTCGGATCAGGAAAAATAACAAGGGCAAACAGGAGCAACACTCAACGAGGCACATTCTTGGGGCATGGGTAGAATATAATCAAGGAAGGTTTCATTGACTTAGATACATGTGTGTATTCAAATAGCCTAGAGACCAAAAATCATTTCACTCAGAGCTCCCAAACAAATTTGATTGGGGGGGGGGGGAGTAACAGACTTACATAGAGTGATGAGAGTTCCAAACGCGGGGTCTGCTGAAACGGATAAAAGAAAGTAAGAACCCGAATTTCTGTGAGCTGAACCAGATGGTGTATATGGAAAGGACAAGAAAAATGTCGGCTTTCTCTTCACATGTTTGACATGTGACAGAAACAGTGAATGAGATCCTACAAAATAATTATCACTCCGGGTCCCCTTTTCCTTCCAGAGATACCGCAGACTACTTTGCCAGACTTCATTTTTTTTTCCCCATCAGCCAGGCGAATTTCTAGGAACTTTCCTTCTTTCATAATAGTCAAATTGATATTAAGGGTCATGGTCTTCGTGAAACGGAGGGATGTAGAGAAGAAAATCCATTAGTGGGAGGAAACTAACAAAGCCGAAGAATCTCATGCTGGGGGACAAGAATAATTTATTTGTGGATGTGGGACAATGAGTTATTTGGTCTTTCTTCACAAATGAGATAACTGTCATCTCCCATCATATCCCACTCCCATGAATTATATATAACAACATTTGGTGAAATATGAAATTCTAAAAATACCCTGAAAGGCTGGAGTCATCTTAATGGTTTATTATGATAGGTGTTCCTGGTTTTGAAATATCTTCTTTCAGAGAAGACAAATGGGGGCGACATGATTTTAGAGAGTCCACATCTTTTAAAAAGATGGATTAAAAGCTCTTTGAGACAGCTGTGCCGTTTTATTAGAAGAACAACATTTTCTTCCTAAATAGTCCTCGAGGGCAACTGTATGGGATAATCAGGGGATACTTTGGGCTCCATTCAACACTGAAGCTCAAGGCAACGTTGTTGCATTGGAGAAGATGGTGGGATAATCACTCTGGCTGTGAATGTAAACAAGCCAGGCAGGACAATAAAGGAAATCAGCCTGAAATCAAAAGTGATGACGCTCTGTTTTCACATCCCGAACACAGATCCTCTCCGGGGCTCGGCTGCGTGGGGGGCTCACACCTGGGCTCTCAAATCACAGCCAAGTCTGTTCGTCCTTCTCCATCTGATGGAACCAGTGACCTGGGTGACATTCAAGCCCCCCAACTCACGGAAGCAGCTGAGGCTTCCTGTATGACATGGAGGGAATCATGTGAAGCTCTCAGGTTGGGCTCTGTCCTCACTAAATAGAAGTCTGTGACTCCTTCAAGTCACATTTGGGAGGGTCAGGAGAGAGAATGCCAGTAGTGAGCTTACCGGAGGGACAGTGCCTTGGCAGTAAAACACACACCACACACACACACACACACACACACACACACACACACACACACAGAGAGAGAGAGAGAGAGAGAGAGAGAGAGAGAGAGAGAGAGAGAAGACACCGCAATTTGGGAAACCGTGTTACTTAAGAGGGAAAAAACCCTGAGCTCTGATTTTTCATCCTCAATCTTTCCTTCATTCCCTTCTCTGGACACCCCAAGACACATCCCAGAATTACCCATGATTAGAAGTGGCCCATTCTGAAGCTGTGACGCTTAATCGCAAGAGAGAAAAATGCTTCGCATGGAGGCCTGGCACGCAGTTACAATTTATGATAGGCAAAATATAGAATACATATAAAACTTTAAATGACAGCACAATGCATGTACACATAATACATTATCTGCAACTTCTAAGCTTTTTTATTATTATTATTATTAACTTTACATTTTCAGGGTGTTTTGGTTTGGTTTTGTTCCTTGTCTATTTTCATCTCCCCAAACTGCCTCGGGGGAGAAATCCTAAATATATAACAGATACACCGGGGCACCGTGGAACAGGGGCCCCGCACCTGTCAACGTGTCACTCATAATCACTTTTTCTCGGCTCAAATGTGCGCACCTGGGTAAGGCTGAGAACTCAGTCGCCGACATTATCCCCCATTACAGTTGGGTAGGGAACATCTGGCCAATTAATTTTCAGGAGTCTAGGCGGCTGGTTCGCCAATTACAGCATGCAAGGGTTCTGATTTTCATTACCTTCCCACTGTCCCTACACACCGCACTTAGGTAGTTGCCGGGCGCCTGGAGCTGGCATGGCTAACGTGCCAGAGAACACATACAAAGACAGGCCCACACACCACAGCGGACGACACTGGAACTGGATATGACAATCTTTTCAGAGTTCTAAACACACAAGGTGTTGATCCATGAACCAAAGCGGGGATCTGAATCCTAGAAAAATGATGCATTTCCATTCCTATGGACCCCGAGGTCAAGGCAACTGTCTTCAAACCCTCTCAATGAATTTCCTAATGAAAAACCAAAAAAAAAAAAAAAAAGACATGGAAGACATAGGGTTGGAGAGATAGTAGAGTGGTTAGGGTGCCTGCCATGCAAGTGACCAAGCCGGGTTTGACCCCCCCCAGCAATCTGCATGGTCCCCCAAGCATTGTCAGGAATCATTCCTGAGTGCGGAGCCAGGAGAAACCCTCTGAGCGTAGCTGGGTATAGCCCCCCAAACGGAAATGCTACTCCCCCCCGCAAAAAAGAGAGAAATATGGCTCTCAGGAAAAAAATATTACGAATCTCCAAAACTCATCCTGAGAGAGTGACTCATTCTTAATGGGCCAACTTTTCCTTTTTTATTGGAAACTCGTAATTGTTTTCTGCTGTAATACTCTTCTCTCAACTCTCAGTTTGGGCCCTCCATTTAAGCAGAACTCTCAGGGTAGATGTTTATGCAGCCAGCTTCCCTTGTCGGACCCTGTGTTCTATGGAACTACCATTTGTCCAATAAATGCAAGTTGCTGACAGTTCTACGGTGAACTCAGCAGGTCCTAGGCTATTATTTAAGGCTTTTTAAAGAATAAATATCAAAAAATCTGAAAAGGCATCTTAAAGGGTGAAAGTGCAACCTCTTTTTTTTTTTTTTCGCTTTTTCTCCTTTTTATGGTTGCTAGCCTCAGGGAATCCAAAAGAATTTCCTCGCTTGGAAACACAGACTCCCACTCTGACTAATGCAGGACACGCGCTTTAACAACGGCTGGTGGGATACAGTTTCCCCACGCTGCTCCACACCTACAGGCATACGGAAGCAGGCTGGCGGGGTTGGCGTGAACATCTTGGAAGAAAATGTGGTAATTACAATCGTAAGCTCTTCCCTGCATGTGCATGTGTGGTTACATGTCACACGCTAGGATGTTTAAGCACTGACTGTTGTCCCATTGTTTATTGAGTTGCTCGAGCGGGCACCAGTAACGTCTCCATTGTGAGACTTGTTACTGTTTTTGGCATATCGAATACACCATGGGGAACTTGCCAGGCTCTGCCGTGTGCGGGCGGGATACTCTCGGTAGCTTGCCAGGCTCTCCGAGATGGATGGAGGAATTGAACCCGGGTCGGCCGTGTGCAAGGCAACCGCCCTACCCACTGTGCTATCGCTCCGGTCCCGGATGTTTGCAGAAAGCTTGGAAGTAGGTAGAATGCTGTCAGCGCCGACGCTATTCTGCGACCCAGACTATTTCAGTATGGACTGAAGGATCGCCCCGCCCCACCAACGGATCAAATGTCTCCAGACTCAGTTTCCTGAGTCCTTTGGATTCAGGTGAGTGGAAAGACTTCCTACTCATCTCTGCAATCCAGATTTCAGGAATTCTCTATTTCCTGTGTTGTGTTTTTGTTTGTTTATTTGTTTTGTTTTGGGTGGGGGGAGGGGTGTAGGCATGACCATTCCTCAAGCAATTCATTTGCTTCTGAGATCGCCAATAAGCTTTTAGTTTGTTCTTCCATTGTTGTATGCACATAGTTAGTAACATTCTGTTCTGTGCAATCAATGGCTTCTAATGTGTGATATATCTACCTTCCTGCAAGTTTTCACTGTAGGAAAGTGGACACTGCTTCTATATATTTCCCGTAGTCATCATCAAAGAAAAAATACCTTGAACTTAACTCTTAAAACATCCTCATGTTCAATGGCATTCATCATCATCATCATCATCATCATTGGTCTCAGTAATGTTTCCATTCGTCCTATCCCTGAGATTTTAGAAGCCTCTCTTTACTTGTCCTTTCCAATGGTGCCGCATTGGAGGCTCTTTCAGGGTCAGGGAAATGAGACACATCATTGTTACTGGTTTTGGCATATGAATATGCTATGGGGAGTTTGCGAGGCTCTCCCATGTGGGCAGGAAACTCTCAGTAGCTTGCCAGATTGTCCCAGAGGGAGAACTAGGCTATAAGATGTCACGCAGCCAACATCAATGTCATTAACATTCTTTAAAGACCAACCAACGTGACTCAGCTATGTTTCATTTCACTCAAGTTTCTACTTTCCTACAAACTAAAAACTTTTTCAATTACCTTCAATTAACTTCTTTGATTATGAAACCCAGGTCTTTTCTCTGCTCTTGGAAAACAAACCACCCGAATAGGTTCGTTTCTGTTATCTGGACACCAGTAGCAATATTTCTCCGAGTTTTAAATCATCCACCTAGCATGTTAAATTATAGTGCCTCTCTTTCTTCTCTGACAGATTCCAACCTTTTGATTCTCTGCCTTCTTTCTTTGCTACAGTAAATTGATCCTTTAAAACATCCAGGTGCAAATGAATTAATGGTCTTCTATTGTGAGGGAGAGTGATGGCGTTCCCTCCCCCTCCTTCTCCACACAGAGGACCCTTCCCCTTCTGAGAAACCCACATATCAATTAAACTCACCTGCTAATTAAAAGCTTGTTTGGAAAAAAAATCCTTGCTAGTTAGAAGCAAAAGAAAGTGTAAAGGTGTCTAAAAATAGAGGCTTTGAATGTCAATTACTTCCTTCCTCCTCAGTTCCTCATTCCTTGGGTTGAATTGAATGCGGGTAAAGAGCTACAAGAGGGAAGACAGAAAGGGAAAATTCTAAGTATCTTTTCCACCCGTATTTCCTTGGGCGTCTATTGCTGTCAGCAATATCAAGACACACAGCTTTCATTCAGGGGACGAAAACACCATTTCTCACTCTGTCTTATACAGCCGCACGGATTTCCGGTAGAAAGGCAGTAGGAGCCACACTTCTCAGTCAATGACTCTCAACAATCAAACCCGAGAATTAGCAAACTGGAATAGCTGAGGAACGGAAGGGAATGTGGAAAGGACACCCCTGTTCATTCCTCTTTTTTTTTTTTTTGCTTTTGGGTCACGCCCGGTGATGCACAGGGGTTCCTCCTGGCTCATGCACTCAAGAATTACTCCTGGTGGTGCTCGAGGGACCCTAGGGGATGTAGGGCATGCTGGGAATCGAACCCGGATCGGCCGCGTGCAAGGCAAACGCTCCCCGCGGTGCTATCACTCCAGCCCCTGCCCTGTTGATTCGTGATGGCCCCTGCCCGCTATTCCAATCCTCAGCTATCACTCAGGCACGTCTGCTTTCCTGAGGAATGGATGCTGAGAGCAGATTTCTGCCAATATTACACACTCTCGTCGTTCCCCTCTCAGTCTTACGAGGCTGTGTGGCGCTCAAGGAACACACTAAATATCAACGTCGCAAAAGTAAAGCAAAAAATTATAAAAATAGAACTCAGGAGACAGAAATTCATACAAAGCCCTATAAAGGGCATGCAGTAGACAGTGAGAAGGAATTAAGTTATGGTTTGCCTGAGAAAACCACAGCTAATTTATCTAAAGCTTACTTATCCACGGGTTAGATTGTTGGTTTTTTTTTTTTTTTTGGTTCAAGTTTTGCTATTTGATAAGCACTGGATTGGGAGATGTCAGGACTAAGCTCAAGATCTAATGCTTTCCCTGGGGGAGTTTCTTATCTAGAAAATTCAAAACTCAGAGCAAACAAAGACTACAGTCCCAGTGGTAACTGTAGTAACAGGAGAAACACAGGCATCCAACCCAGTGGAGGTCAAGCAAAGGCCTGGAGTGATAGCACAGCAGGGAGGGCGTGAGCCTTGCACGCGGCCAAGCCTCATTCTAACACCAGCATCCTATATGATCCTCCCCCACCAAGCACTGCCAGGAGTAATTCCTGAGCATCTCTGGGTATGACCCAAAATGCCAAAAAAAAAAATAAAGAGAGAGAACAAAGGCCTATTAGAAATGATGCAAGTCAGGGGCCAGGAAGATTACTCCATAGTTGGCAGCCTGCCTCATGAGCTGGGGAGGAAGGCAGCTGGGATAGAGAAGGGATCACTGAGTCAATGATGGTTGAAGGGATCACTCGGGATGTGTGCTGAAAGTCGATAAAGGACCAAACGTGATGGCCTCTCAGTATCTGTATTGCAAACCATGATGCTCAAAAGTAGAGAGAGAGCATGGGGGAAACTGTCTTGCCATGGAGGCAGGGGGAGGGTGGGAAAGGCGGGGTGGATACTGGGGACATTGGTGGTGTGCACTGGAGGAGGGATGGGTGTTCGATCACTGGATGACTAAAACTCAAACATGAAATGTTTGTAATTGCATCTCACGGGGATTCAATAAAAAAGAAAAGAAAAGAAATGGTGCAAGTTAGACTAAGACTTCTCCCACATGGTGAACAAATGGTCTAGGAAGGAGGCTAAAAAGGAAAAAAATATTGTATTCAAATATTGTTGAGAGGCAATCCTGCACACAACCACAGACTTTGTGGGGGGAAGTATCCAACGTACAGGATTCTGGAGTGAAGGGAAAGTTCAGAGAAATACCAAAATTCAATGATCCTTTCAACTGTCTCTGTCCTAATTGGAAATCAATGAGTTCTTAAAGAAGAGGGTGCAGAGATGGGAGAAGAAAAGAACAAAACACCTCCATCCAAACATTCCTTCTGTAAGATACAAATAGAGAAGACATCATATTTAGGGTGCTAGGAGAAATATGATTTAATGAAAAGGAGATGAGCTAACCTGACCCCACTGACATTAAATTCCAAATAGATAGAGGTGATTCAAATGCATTTATCTATTTGTTGGTTTCAGGGCCACCTCTGGTGGTTCTCAGAGCTTACCACTGAACCATCTCACCAGCCCAAGAATTAAATTCACCGGATTGGATGACAGAACATGGCAAGACAACAAAGAGACTGACCAAGAGAACCAAGCCCGAGGAAAACATAAAGCATTCTTGAAAAACTAACAAACAAACACATTCTCAGTAAGCTTATGTTAAAAATATAGGACGTGGTTTTGAAAAAAAAAATTAGACAACTCTGTTATAGAAATTCTAGTATATGGAAAACTTTAGGACATGGGAAGGGGCGAGAAACACGATGCATCATATTTCATTGATACACAAACACTCTGCATCAATGAGATGAAGATAATGTCTTCAGTTCAGTTCAGCTTGGTTAAGAATTACTGAGAACCTACTGTGTGTCCAACATTCTAACAAGTCTTAGGGCTCTTTCAACTGATGAATATCACCATCAACTTTGGAAGACTAAGGAGGAGCAGTGATTCCACAGAACCCTCAGGAAGTGCTCGGGTTACTTAGGAAACGCTCTCTCCTGTCTGCTGTTTCCAATGTGAACCAAGAAGCTTCTCTTACTCTTACTCTGGATCCATCCTGCTGCTTACCACCGGGCCTGGCACCACAGAGAATCTGAACATTAAAAATAGTGTCTCGGGGCTGGAGCGATTGCACAGCGGGTAGAGCGTTTGCCTTGCACGCGGCCGACCCGGGTTCAATTCCCAGCATCCCATATGGTCCCCTGAGCACCGCCAGGGGTAATTCCTGAGGACAGAGTCAGGAGTGACCCCTGTGCATCGCCAGGTGTGACCCAAAAGGCAAAAAAAAAATAGTGTCTCATAGAAGGACTGCACTCCTTTGTGGAATATAAAATAATATAAGAATGACACCCAAGGACAGTAGAGACAGGGCCAGGAATTTTGCTTGTGGTTAGAAACCTGCCTTATGAGCTGGGGAGAGAAGGCGGCTGGGATAGAGAGGGGATCACTAGGTCAATGATGGTTGGAGGGATCTTTTTGGGATGAGAGATGTGTTGAAAGTAGATAAAGGATCAAACATGATACCCTCTCAGTATCTATATTGCAAACCATAATGCCCCAAAGTAGAGAGAGAGTATGGGGGAAACTGTCTGCCATAGAGGCAGGGGGAGGGTTGGGATGGGGGAGGGTGGCGGATACTGGGGACACAGGAGGTGGAGAATGTGCACTGGTGGAGGGATGGGTGTTCAATCATTGTATGACTGAAATTCAAACATGAAAACTTTGTAACTGTGACTCATGGTGATTCAATAAAAAAATGGTGTCTCAATGACTCTTTACTGGATCTGAGAGAGTCAGTCCTGGGTTGATAGCTGTATAGTTATAACCTGCCTTTACCTTTTATTTATACATATACATAAACATATATGTATACATATATATATATATATATATATATATATCTGTGTGTGTGTGTTTCTGTTTATTTGTTGTTTGGGAGCTAGACCTGGCAGTGCTCAGAGTTTACTCCTGGCTCTGTGCTAAGGGATCAGCCCAGGAGGTGCTCAGGGGACCACATGAGGAGCCAAGAGGGGAACCAGTTAAACCTGGCTTCATGCAAGGCAAACACCTTAATCTTAATCTCTCCAGTCTGATCTTTTATCACATTTTGTTTTTCTTTTCTTTTTAGGCTGTCAGAAACTAAAGTTCCAAGATGATTCCTAATTAATCCTCCCAAATTAATCCTCCAAGTTATAAATTACCCTCTGATGATAATCTGATTACCATTAAAATAAAATCACCCAAGATACTACTGTCCCACCACTTTAATCTCTCATTTCAGCTCCACACTTCTCAGACTTTTTCTACACTCTAGACACACTGGCTCTTTGTGTATGTGTGTGTGTGTGTGTGTGTGTGTGTTTGTACACACACAGTTTTTTCATATTCGCATCCTGGCCTGGGGCAACACTGAGGTGGACTAAAGAAAAGATTTTTCCCTCCCCCAGGCCACTTCTCGAAACTCTGAAATCATATAAAATTATGATCAAGCGATAAATTATGACCATGATCTTTTATAAGCCTGATTCATGTGAACAGATTTTAGATAAATCAATCAGATGTCCACTTCATTTCCATAGGAGAAGTACAATTTAAGTTAATGCTTAAAAACATGAGTGCCGTTAACCAGAAACCTCTAGGCTCATCGCTCACCCTTTTACTATTTATGAATTTGTGGATCAATTTACTATATGTTTGCTAATCAGTTTCCTCATCTGTAAAAGGCAGGCAATAATTCTCGGTGCTACTGGAGTTATGAGCTGGAAGGGAAGAGCTGTGAGTGGAGCTGTGTATTGGACACCAAGTGAAACCTCAGTACATGTTAGCTCCTATTATTTCTAGAAAAAAATTAAAAATGAGTGACTTTAGTTTTTTTTAAAAAAAAAAGACCAAAGGATAAAATCAATCCTTACATAAAAGTATTTTGATTGAACTTGGAAATTCAGGTATCTAAACACAGAGTTTTTGTTATAGCTTCTCTTTGTTAATATTTTCCTTCATTTGCCACATCTCCTGGCAATTTTCCAATGCTTCTCTCTTGCAAGAGTAGAATTAAGACTATTTTATTTTTTTCTGCAGCATTTAGAATCCCCAAATTTCTCGGATGCTCTGTCATATTTCAAGATTCTAGCGGAAGTATCTTAAGATGTTTTACCCCTGTTTCTTTGGAATTTAAGTTTTGTGGTTTTTTTTTTTTCTGCCACTTTTGTCATGATTTAGTATACGGTTCACCTAGCTTGTACTCTACTACACTCACTTCTGGAACAGCTGCTTGGTACCTTGGGAGAGCAGGGAGTGAGGCAGGTTTAGTCTTACAACTGGTACGTGTCGTTGCTGTCACTGTAATTCCTGGCTTTTTATCCATCTGCAGGCACGGTTGTCCTAGAAGGCCAAAGGCCAGTTATGCACCACCCTTACCAACAGAACAGAGAACTTCTTTCTTCCCCTCATTAGGGTAAGCCTTTATTCTCTTTGAGAAAATAACAGGACTCACCTTTTTTATCCCCCCTCTCCTGTGGACTAAGAATATGCCTGTTTTGCAGAAATCTGCAATGTTACTTTACCCTTGAAGCCTGTAGACAGAAAACCAACCGTGGGAGGTTTCTGTTTTATGGACTGGTTATTTCTTTGTTATATGATACTTTAAAAAAAAAACAGAAAGAAAATTAAATTCACAACAGCTGGAGTTCCAGAGAACTGAATTATGTGCTAACTACTCTGGTTAATTAGAGTGCTATTTAATTTTTGTAATTCGGCCTGAACCCGAATGGTACAAAAATCATTTGACCTGCATCTCACAGCCATCCCTTTGCCACCAGTCTCAGACCTTTTTAATGATGAACTGCTCTGACTGGTTACCACCTTGGGGCCTCCTGTTCTTTCTCCTTCACAGATGGAAAGGGAGCTTGCGAAAACGTTCAGCCACAAGGTGCACGACGACGGGGCGAGGATGCAAGAGCTGAGAGTGGACAGCTTCACTGAATACTGATGCCCGAGCAATGCATGGACACCAACCTGAGCCCTCGTCCAGCGGCCGTGCCCTGGGGAAGGAAGAGGAGGCAGCTGCAGCATCCCAAGGGTGAGGGCTAGGGGGGCTGTCGCAGACTATAGTATACTGGGGAGGGCGTTTGCCTTTCATGTGGTTGACTTGGATTCACCCGGGTTCGATCCCCGGCATCCCATATGGTCCCCCTTACCCCAGCACTGTCAGGAGTAATTCCCGAGTGCAAAGCCAGGAGTAACCCCTGAGCATCCCTGGGTGTGACTCAAAAAGCAAAAAAATAAGGGGGCGTGAGGCTGGAGCGATAGCACAGCAGGTGGGGCGTTTGCCTTGCATGAGGCTGACCCAGATTCGATTCCCAGCATCCCATAGGGTCCCCTGAGCACTGCCAGGAGTAATTCCTGAGTGCAGAGCCAGGAGGAACCCTTGTGCATCACCAAGTGTGAGCCAAAAAGCAAAAAGGAAAAAAAAAAGAAAAAGAATTCTAATACCAAAGAAGTTCAAGAAGAGAATAGTGCACTGTGAGGAATCCTGCAGCCTGAGACGGGGCCGGGGTAAGAGAGAGACAGGTGGAAGAGTTCGAGATCTAAATCAAGATGCATTGTAGCACTGTCACTGTCATCCCGTTGTTCATCGATTTACTCGAGCAGGCACCAGTAATATCTCCATTGTGAGACTTGTTACTGTTTTAGGCATGTCCAATATGTCGAGGGGAGCTTGCCAGTCTCTGCCGTGGGGGCAAGATACTCTCGGTAGCTTGCTGGGCTCTCTGAGAGGGACAGAGGAATTGAATCCGGGTCAGCCGCATGCAAGGCAAACGCCCTACCGGCTGTGCTATCGCTCCAGTCCAACAATTAACAGCAGAAATTGCTTGTGGCTTGAATGCAGTTCAGAGAACAAGAACTTCCTGTGGCACTCACTTCTGGTCCTCTGGCCACTCCCGCTTGTCCAGCTATCCTAGGCTTTTTCCTCCAAATGCTCAGTACAAGAACCAGAAGGTGACCGTTTTTAGTTGGCCAACCCTTTCCATGCCTTTAATTTCACTCTTGTCCTTCCTTAGTCCATGCTGCCAGCGCTGCTTTTTAAAACACAGCTTGGATCTTCCTCCAAAAGTTCTCAGCAGCCTTCCTTTGCTGGGCTTAAATGAGCAAGTCTACTGGCGAAACTCATCTTTTTTTTAAGTTTTTTTAAATTTTATTGATTCACCATGAGATAGAGTTACAAGGTTTCATGTCTGAGTTACAATCACACAATGATCAAACACCCATCCCTCCACCAGTGCACATTCCCCCCCCACCAATATACCCAGTATACCCCCCCTTTCCCACCCTCCCCCTGCCTCCATGGCAGACCATATCCCCTATACTCTCTCCCGACATTTGGACATGACGGTTTGCAATGCAGATAGTGAGAGGTTGAAATTCATCTTTGAAGCTTGAGGCCACCTATCAAATGATTCTGTAATTATAATGCCTTCCTTCCTTCCTCTCTGGACTTCACCCCCATGCCACAGTTTTACACAACGTGCACCCTGACATACAAAGTGCAAAAATGATACTTCCTGTTTTTCCCTGAACCGGGAGAGAGACACCCGAAAATACCTTGAGAAGAACAACGAAATGAATATTGCAGCAGCCATGAGCACAGCAGCAGGAAGCAAATAAAAAGTAACAGCCCGAGCAGAAACAAAGGGTCACAAATGATCATTAATATTTGAGTGTTTCCTGTGTGCCAGACACAGTGTCCCTCTTTTGAAGTCAGTCACTTTAGGGCAAGATTTCTGGAGTCCAGAGCAAGCCTTTTTATTATTCCAATTTTTACAGATGAGGGCCCCGAGGCAGAGAAGGGCGAGGGCATAATAATAACTCAGATCCAATGATGACCATGTCGATAGCCAATGGGTACAGGACCAGCTCTGAAGCTGATCTTTCCAAGACAACGGGGTCATCTATCTTGTCAAAATCCAGAGAAATAATCACTAGAGCGAGAGCCAGAGTGTCTGACTTCCGGAACCCAAGAGTCCCTGGGCACACCATCATTAATTGTTGACTAAGGGCGTTTTTCATGGTGCAAAGCAACCGAATGTCACACGGTGACATGTCACAGTGTGCCAGCGAGCGTGGCTCTCGGTGGCTTCTTCCCTGGGTCACGATCCACATCACTGTCACTGTCATCCTGTTGCTCATCGATTTGTTTGAGCGGGTACCAGTAACAGCTCTCCTTGTGAGACTTATTGTTACTGTCTTTGGCATATCCAAATCACCACCGGGAGCTTGCCAGGCTCTGCCGTGCAGGCGCGATACTCTCGGTAGCTTGCCGGGCTCTCCGAGAGGGGGCGGAGGAATCGAACACGGGTCGGCCGCGTGAAAGGCGAACGCTTAACCTCTGTGCTATCGCTCCAGCCCCACGATCCACATACACACCTTTAATCCGAGGACTGCTTAGGTGAAGACGGGCCTTGCCTGGCCCGCGTCCGAGGGCGGGCAAACAATGCTGACGTTGACGGTCTGCAAATGGGGACCCTCTGAGAAGATGTGACGGGGTCACAGGTGCCACCAGCGCCCTTGACAATGTGTGGTGTGAAAAGCTGCTGGTTTGGACCTCTTTCCGCGAGCTCAATAAAAGGAGGTTTTCGTTCTAATGACGGGCGAGCTATTTTCGTCACATTCCCCCCTACAGGGTCACTGCTCTCAATCGGGCGCTTATTAATTTGGGAAACATTTGGGGGAAAGAGTCGAGGTGAAGACTGATGGGTGCTATTCTCCACCACGCTCCCAAAGGGAGGAGCCGAAATGAGCCCAGTCGGTGCAGCCTTTGGTGAGTTGACAGACGGTGAACTGGTGCCAGAGGGACTCCGCGGCAGGCCAACATGTCGTCCAGGCTTTCTGATCATTTCTGGGCCTCTGGAACTTGTTTCTCTTAGCACCGGGACATTTCATTTCCAGAGAAACTCTGGTTGAATGTCCCTGTATTAGTAGCCCCCTCGGTGCAGATGTGCAACAGCTGTTTCTGTTTGGAGGGTCATTTTGTTTCGGGTAACACTCAAGAAGAGGCTTCCCCAGAGTGAGACCACGGGGCCTGGGATTGAACTCGGGGCTCCAGCATACAAAGCAATTGTTTTCCATCTGCTTTTATGTCACTTGAAAATAGATCTGTCTGAGGGCCAGGAGGATCGCTCCACGACTTGGAAGACGGTCTCACATCCTGTGGGGTCCCCCCTGCGGGCATCATCCTGTCCCGCAGGGAGGACCCTTCGTGGATCTAAGGAGGGGACGCAACCGAACGAAGAGATGCAGAGCCAGAAGGAGGAGGAGAGAGAGAGAGTTTATTCACAGCAGTTACAATACTTTTACCTCTTGGTGGGAGGGGGCGGTATGCATGCTTGGACCCCCATAGGAACAATAGTAAAATGCAGATCAGGCATGGGCGTTGGCTAGTGAGAGAGGAATGGCGAACTGATAAGATCAGTAAGGTCAGCAGTGGTGACCTTGTTACAGGAATCCCAAGTAAGCCTCCGCTTGACTAGAGGATCAGAGCCGGGCTTGTAAAATGGCTCCCTACAACATCCTGCGGGGAAAAGGTAGCTGGGATAGAGAAGGGACCACTAAGTAACAGATGCTTGGAGGGCTCGCTCGAGATGGGAGATGCGTGCTGAAAGTAGACGATGGACCCAACACGATGGCCACTTAGTGCCTGTATTGCAAACCATAACACCCCAAAGGAGAGAGAGAGAGAAAGAGGGAATGTGCTGCCACAGAGACGGTGAGTGTGTATGTGGGGGGGGTGAGAAAGGGAGGGGGTGGCAGGAGGGATACTGGGAACATTGGTGGTGGATATTGGCATTGGTGGACAGGTGGGTACTCGAGCACTGGATAACTGAAATGTAATCACGAAGGTTTGTAAGTCTGTAACTGTATCTCACAGTGATTCATTAAAATAAAAAAATTTAAAAGAAAAAAGAAAATAGATCTGTCTCATCCTTTCTTGGGTCTAGATCTTCATTATACATTTGTGTAGGGGGACAAGGGCAGGGAATCCTTTCTTGTGAGTAACCCCACACTTGGTCTACCCCCTGGCGCCTGCTCCGACAAATGATCATTTCTTCATCATCAGTGGTACGATGATTCTTCGCGTGTTCTGTTGCTTACAATGTACAGTAATCTCCCCTGAAACCTACTGAGTAAATTCCGTACAATCCAACTTGACATTCAGCCGTTCCTGGACCCACACTATACATTCAATCTGGAAGTAAATCCAGTCTGTCCTGCCAACTCCAAACTCCTCATCATGTAGACATGGATTCTTGGCTTTTCCTCTCATCCACTCTTTTGTAACTCACATTTTACGGTTTTCAACATCTAGCACAAAAGTCAACTCCTTAATGAAACTCTTCCTGATCAGCCTCTACCTCCATTTAGCTATTAAGTTGGCACCTACATTACAAGGTGGCACAGGCTACATATGTATTCCCTGGTATCTGCCCACCACACACACACACACACACACACACAATACTTCCTTGAACTAACTGCCTTATAACTATTCAATTTTTGTCACATAAGCGTGTTGTCTTCTCAATTAAACAATAAATTCATTGAGGAAGCACATGGATTTTTTTATTGCACTGGTATTATGAGTTGCTATATCCTAGCACAGTGCTTTATAAAGCAAAGAGACTTAATAAATATGTGCTAAGGAAAGTGAACAATTTCTACTTGGCAGGCTGGAAATTGCCCTGGATTAAAGAGTTGGAAAGCAGGTTATCCACTTGACTATATCACTGATCAACTATGTGAGCAAATCTTCAAGACCTGGTTTATAAATCTGTGTGCCAAGATTAATATTAGAACCCTTCATCTTACTACAAAAGGATGATGCAAAAAATGGGAAACAAGTTATACTCATAAAAGTGTTTTCAAAGGAATAATTTCCACATTTTAATATTTTCTCCACATGCCACACAAAAAACCAATCTCTTTTCATTGTAGAGATGTTCTGAAGTCAATTTTTACTTGTATGTTGCAATGAGCAGTGGCAAAAACAAACAAAATGTATATACAGAGATGCAAAGTAGCTCTACACATAAGTCAAAAAAGAAAATGGATAAATATCTATGGGCAGGCATATTATTCATAAGAAAAGTTTGGAGAGAATTCATCCAATGGCATATTAGAAGTTTTTAAAAAATCATTAGGATAAATCTTTATGGTAACATGCTATGAAAACAGTCAAATCAAAAGAGAAATATTTTTTATATTGTACTCAGGAGTCACTTGTATCCAAGCACATTTCTAGAGAAGATGATTCTAATCTCTGAAGTCAAACAAGCAAACCAGTAGTTGCTGGTCCTAAATGTACCAGCATTGACTGACCAAGATGGGACCTTTTAGGGTTAATGGAATGTTTTACACCATAATTGTCCCTGACATGCCATGTAAGTCTATGTTTGCCAAAAAGCATGGATATGTATCTTAAGTAGGTGCATTATTTACATGTTAATTCTATCTTTAAAACAAACACCCTGGGGCTGAAGCAATAGAACAGTGGGTAGGGCATTTGCCTTACATACAGCCGACCAGGGTTAAATTCCCAGCATCCTTATAGTTCCCCGAGCACTGCCAGGAGTAGTTCCTGAGTGCAGAGCCAGGAGTAACCCCTGTGCATCACCGGGTATGACCCAAAATGCACTGTAGCACTGTCATCCCGTTGTTCATCAATTTGCTCGAGCAGGCACCAGTAATATCTCCATTGTGAGACTTGTTGTTACTGTTTTTGGCATATCGAATATGCCACGGTGAGCTTGCCAAGCTCTGCCATGACCCAAAAAGCAAAAACAACAACAACAACAACAAAAAAAAACCCAACCACCCTGTATTTGAAATTCATATGCAAATTTGTGGAACTCCTGCAGGGAAATAAAGATCCGTACCATGAGTGCTGTGGATATACCTTAGATCTGTGAGATGAAGGACTTGCTTCTGCTTCGGACAAACACTGAGGATTTTAGCCGGGAGGCCACCACTTTGCAGAAAGCAAAGTCAGACTGAGTTTGCTCGTGAGCCTTTGAGCTCGAATACATCTGCCAAAATTAGATGCGCTACTTGCTTCTTACTGGTGAATTAAAACTCTCCTCCGCCTCTCCCTCTCTCCAGGGTGAAGAGAAGAATAGCATTATTTCATTGAAAATCACAGCACCTATTATAGGTCAGATTTCAACAGTCCACAAAATGTCTAGCTGGCACAATGCAGATCTATATTTCTGTACTCCCAAAGAAACGGCAAAAACTGATAACTGTACAGCTTCTGCACTCTCCAATTATCTCCTTTCAGAGCCAGAACACACAAACACTTTTTTGCATTTAATTAAGTATTGCAATTCCAGATTATCTTTGATTAATGAAGAGCAATACAGCGTATAGCTAGAATTATGTGATTATTTCACAATTGATCTTTAATTATTCCATCTGATAATAATTTCACTAATTTTTCATAATGTTCTCATCGAGCTTCTTATAAATGAGCTATAACAATTAATAATATTCATTAATTTTCCTTGAAAACGATGTGAAGTTTTTGATAGAACTCTTAACCTTCAAAAACTGTTTTCTTAAATTTTAATTAAAGGATAAGATGTCCAATCATATGGGGAAAACCACATGATTTCTTCAAATATAGCAAGTCAAGTAAACACTCAAACGCTCCCTTCTTTTTGTGTGTGTAGTTATTGAGCTTGGAAGACGGTACTTAGGCAACTGGTAGACATCATATGCCATCTCTCCCTCTCCCTCCTTCCTGCATTTTTTCAATAGTTTGGAATTCGGTCTCTGGTTTTATACCCTCCGACCCTTTCGGTGTCACTGTGGCCATTTCACTCCTCCCACTGTAAATAAGAGTGACTTTTTTAGACATCTAGAGCTGTGGGGAGAGGGGGTGTTTAGATGGTAGGGAATGGATGTGGTCACGGAGAAGAGTGTGTAGATAAAGACAAGGAGGACAAAGATCGGAGCCTTCAGACTCTCATCTCGGCCATGCAGGCCGAGACTAAACTTGCAGACAGACTCCAAGGACAGATGCTTCAAGACTGGAGGAAACCAGAGGCTCATGTGAGAGACAAAGACAAGAGGACATTTGGGAGACTTGCACTGTAGCACTGTTGTCCCATTGTTCATCGATTTGCTCGAGCGGGCACCAGTAAAGTCTTCATTGTGAGACTTGTTGCTACTATTTTTGTATATCAAATATCCCATGGGGAGCTTGCTGTGTGGGCGGGATACTCTTGGTAGTTTGTCGGGCTCTCTGAGAGGGTTGGAGGAATTGAACCCGGGTCGGCCACGTGCAAGGCAAAGGCCCTCCCCGCTGTGCTATCATTCCAGTCCAGAGGACTTGCAAAGGACTTCATATCCTAACACTTATTCTTGAGCCTCACAACAGCCATCCAAAGTGCACTGTTGGCATCACAATTTCAGCTTCTTTCCTTCTTCCATGAGAAAAATTAAGTATTCCAGTTTTATCAGGCTAATAGAGGTAGCACTAAGATTTCAACCTGAAGCAATGCAGTTTAGAGCCCATTGTCTTAAGCGCTGAGCTCACCAAAACCATGTGCCTCTGACATTCCTCCCAGTGCCCGGTTTTCCTGGCGTGCGTGCATCAAGCAAAGTTGCTCACTGACTCCTCAGCAGCACATTATGTCCGCCCGCCCCCAACGGTCTTACCGCTATGCAGATCAACGCTGTGTGTGCTTGACCCCGATGCGGTCTGGGCCGGGGGGGACGCGAAGGTGACCTGGACACCCTTGGACTACAGAATCTAATCTGCTAGGAGTTGAGATTTTGGAGATGGTTGGAACTGCTGGAGATCATGAGGAAACACAGCAGGACTAATGACTATTGGTGAACTTACACCTTCATGCGAAGAATTTCCGCCTAATTATATTTGGAGGGCATGACTCCAAAGTTGTTGGGAAATATATGGACATTAATTAATGTTGAGAAACTCGGGCATTGTTTTCAAATACATTTAGAGTTAAATATTTCAAGTACAAACACCTGCCACTTCGTAAGGATGCCCGTTCTTTGTTCTTTAGAAGCCCCATGCTAGACGGCCCGTACACATTCTTTAGTACTAGGAGATAGCGTTATTGTCTTTGTTTTCATCACAGGAAACCGGAATCAGAGAGTTTGAGGCAACTTGCTGAAGGTCACACAACTTGCAAGTGGTAAAACTAGGACTGAAGCATTTTGACTTCCTCCACATTAATTTTATGCAGCCTGCACTGAACGGATTATTTACAAGGGGAGCAACAAATTAGCTTGCTGAACTTTGAAAGTTGTTGTAGATAACTGAATCTTCCCAAAGAATTAACAAATAATTCTCCGGGGAGCCAAAACTTGAAAAAATGCAAATTGTTGGCGAGGAGAGCTTGCTCTAAGATTGTTAAGTATATCTTTGCCTTTTGTAGTACAGAACACTCAATAAAGGTTTGCCCGTTTTCTTGATAGCACAAGGTATTCATTATAATCATCAATCATAGTACTATTGCACAGGTGTAAGACTCACTAGGTTTCAGAGTTAAATGAATATAATCCTATACAGTAGTTTATTTTCTTGAAAGAATTCTTTAATGTGAACTGGCTTTAATGAGGACGTTTGCACCTTTCTTTCAACTATGGAGAAAATGGTATGCATGTGTCAGACTTCTGGAAAGACTTATTAAAGCCAACTTTCACAAAATATGTTAGGACAGACATCAAAGTCCAAACGTAAGAATTTCTCAAGTAAATTTCCTCTCCCCTGGGAAACAATCTTATTTCATGATTCCCTTTTTTCTTTGTCTTGTCAAAAAGAGCCCTGGGTAGGATTCCTTCATTAATAATGCAAGGAGAAACTCAATAACAATAACAACAAATACCCCAACAAAGTACAAAATTAAAAACATAACATGATGAACATAGATCTGGAGAGATAATATAGCACTTGCGGCTGACCCAAGTTTGATCTCACCTATTCATTCATCTATCATTAATTCCTTTATCCATCATCTCTCCATCTGTTCATCCATCACTAATGCATGCACACACCCATCTTCTATCCATCCATTCACCCATCATTTATATATTCATTTGTCCATATCCATCTAAACCTCTATCCACCATCCATCCAGTACCAATTTGCTTATCCATGTACACACTTGGTCATCATCTATTCATCCACCTGTCATTTGTCCATAATCTGCCCCCCATTCACCATCCTCTCAGCATCTGTTCATCCATCTATCCATGCCAGGTGATTCCTGGCACTGCCATCATGGGTGATATCCCAAACCCCACCAGGACTAATCCTGGAGAGGAGTGCAGAGCCAGAAATAATCCCTGAGTATTGCCAGGGGTGGCCAAAGGAACAAACCAAACAAAAACATGACTGTATGAGAAATGCACTCAATGCATCTTTAAAGTTCACATGCTTTGAGTATAGTACCTTAGTATTCTGTTAAGATTTTAGTGTTATGATAAGAAAGGATATCAAGATTGCCCAGCAATACTGGTACCTCCCATGAAAGCTAAAACAAAGGGAAGAATACCTTCCTGGTAAACAGAGCCCTGTGTAAAACAGATTAGCATGACTGTCCTCGGATAAGCGCATTCTGGCAGGACCATGCAGCCAATGTAACAAAAGATCAATGAATTGGTGATGGGCTAGTCTAACTCTGCCAGATATTTGAAAACTATACTCTAACTCTTACATATTTGGCATTTTATAAAGCTCGGGACTGCTGATAACTCCCAATTATTTATCATTTTATATAAATCTAGGGTGTACGAAACAGTGAGGCTCAACTGGAAATCATTTAAACAAAGTTGATGGTTAATCAACCATTTCAAACTTGTCAAGTGTTGGCTGCATTCAGAAATCATTTCTCTGAACCACCCTTTAAACGGCTTTGTTCTCTTTTTCATTTCTTTCATCAGTTAAGATGCATTACTGAGGGGCTGGAGCAATAGTACAGCGGGGAGGGTATTTGTCTTGCATGCAGCCGACCTGAGTTCAATTCCCAGCATCCCATATAGTCCCCTGAGCGCCGCCAGGGGTGATTCCTGAGTGCAGAGCCAGGAGTAACCCCTGTGCATTGCCAGGTGTGACCCAAAAAGCAAAAGTAAATAAATAAATAAATAAAATGCATTACTGATACATTAGGTGCCTCACTAGATTTTTCCAAAGACAGAATTAATTTTAGTAGATAATTATTTCTTCAATTTTGCACCATATACTTAAGGGCATTTTTTTTTAGACTCTGGGTTTTGGTTTTGTGGCCACAGCTGGCGATGCTCAAGGGGTTAGCTCCTGGCTACACACTCAGAAATAACTCCTGATGGTGCTTGGGGGACCATATGGGATGCCAGGAACGAAACTGGCTCTGCGACATGCAAAACAAAGGCCCTGCCTACTGTATCACTCCAGCCTCTTCAGGATCTATTTTATTTATTTACCTTTTTTTTGCTTTTTGGGTCACACCCGGTGATGCACAGGGGTTACTCCTGGCTCTGCACTCAGGAATCACTCCTGGCAGTGCTTAGGGGACCATATGGGATGCTGGGATTCGAACCCGGGTCAGGCTGCGTGCAGGGCAAACGCCCTACCTGCTGTGCCCCATTCAGGATCTATTTTAAACTCCACATTCTTTACATGCTTTAATTTCTGCCTTCTGTGGTCTCCTGTATCCAGGTATAACTTTCCATTACTGTAAACTGAATGGCTTCCTGCAGGCCCCAAGTAAGCGTTACCTGTGTTCTGATTAGTCCAGAATAAGATCAGATGAGAGTGACCCACCCTGCAGAAACACAGGTGCTTTGGACTTCGGGGAGGGGGTCATTTCAGCAAAAGCCCAGCCCAGTTCTCACTAGAAAGTTGCCCATCATAGACGAGCCTTGAATGAGGCACCGGGGCTGGGTCTGCAGGTCTGAGGGCTTATGAAATTTGTTACAGTTCCGACCTCACTTCCCTCTCCCTGAAGGTCCCTAAAGACCTGATCTTTCTTCCATTCTCCCTTTTTTTTTTTCCGGACTGGCAAACTCTTTTGCTTAATACCTTTGCCTGTCCACAGCTTTGTCTGCTGCCTGTAGCTTCTGCTCCCCATTCTTCCTTAGCCTTCTCTACTTCTAGGCTCCTCCCCCTCACGTTCAACTTGACTTTCTGCATGGTCCTGCACTCTCCTTCCAGTCAGGGAGAACAAGCCTGGCACTGCCAGCAGGTGGGTAGGGGGAGCTCGGACCGACCAACCCACTCTGTTGGGCATCGGTGCCACATGCTGGTCAAGCTCAGCGCCAGATGCAATCCTGACTCCACAATTCTAATTGGACAATGGAGCATGTGCCAGCTCGTGTCTCAGTTTCTTCATCTGAGAAATGGGAGGAGAAACCGTAGTACCTCACACGGGGGCCTGTGGTATGAAGGCTGAAGCATTACGCACAGTGGCCAGCCATCCGTCTTATCTATATCAAAGTTTTCGTCATTGTGCAACGCTTGACTTATTTCCTTCTCCTTCTCTCTTTTCACTGGGCAAGGGATAATTTAAAAAAAAAATATTCTTTGTAGGTTTTGATTTTCTGAGAATGAGTGTGCCGGTACCCTTCAGATACTCTGCGGGTCTGTTTTGAGACTCATAACCACTTTTGGTAGTTTACTATTTGAATGTCGAGATTCCACACAGAACAGTGAGCATGCACACCACTGTGTTCGTCCACACCCAGATACACCCAGATATCTTTTGTTACTCTGTTACTCTGTCACAGTCAGAATTGGTGCCTGTCTCTGTAAGATCAACTGAGCAATGTAATAAGGAAGAGCTCTGGGGCTGGAGCAATAGCACAGCGGGTAGGGCATTTGCCTTGCATGCTGCTGACCCAGGTTTGATTCCCAGTCTCCCATATAGACCCCTGAGCATCCCAGGAGTAATTCCTGAGCGCATGAGTCAGGAGTAATCCTTGTGCATCACTGGATGTGACCCAAAAAGCAAAAAATATATGATAAAATAAGGATTTTTATATTAATATTTTTATGTTAATTAATATTTATATTAATGTTTAGAAGCACATAGAACTTAAATTCACCTTCTTATTCTGATGCCATAACCATACTTACCTGCCACTTATTAGCACTGAGGAATCTGCTCATAACTTACGTTGGGTGCAGACAAATGCCAATTTTAAAAAAATCATCTTTTTTCATAAGTGCTAAAAATGAACTCGGGGCAAAGACATGTTGGAAAAGACGGCAGACGGGGGTAGTTCCGTGAAGGGAGGCTTAAAAGCCTGTATTGTGCTACTGCCACGCAGGAAGGGCAGAGCTGCTGCCAAACGCATAGCTGGAATGAGAATTGTTTAAAGGACAAAGACCATGACAGTCCCACGCGAATATCTGAAAGCTCCAAGGTCAGGGACAAAGGAGATGCAGGTGGTGAAACACGGGTGAAGCAAAAGCTCTCGCCCTCGACGGATCCTCCCTGCTCTCTCATCAGGCTTGGGGTTTGCTATTTTCGAAAACTGTTTCTTCTGCATCTGCATCAATGCGAAGTGTAAGGTGGCAGGAGGTGAAAAACGGGAGTGTTGGTCAGCAGGACTTCTTACCCCGGTTACGTTGCTCTGGCTTCTCAGCAGAACGGCCTACGCAATTCAAATAATTACTATCCCAAAGCCCAAATAAATAAATGCTACGAACAACGGTATCTCCATGGGACTGCCCCCCCGCCCCCCACACGCACTATTTTGTCCATTTTAAAGATGTGCCCACCCTTAGCAGTCACGCCCATAAGCCACCCCTGGCTGGTGCCAGATAATCTTGTCATTGGCCAACATCCAGATTGCATGTCCGGAAGGGAGCATAACATGACGCTCACCATAACATGTCACCGGACCCCACATAAGGCTGTTTCACTTGGGGTGCCTCAGAGGGGGGCGAGTGAGAGCTCCCTGCGCCAAGGGACCCAGCCCTGGCCACCGAAAACCTCCAGAACTTATCCGCCACCACGCTCATGGCCGTTTTCCACATGCTCAGGCTGAGCCTGACCAATGAGTGAACCTTTTCCTGAACCAACACTTCATAGAACACCCCCTCCCCATACTCCAAGAGTACTGGACCACATTTGATGGGATTCAAAGTAGGAGGCAACCAACCTTAGAGGGAAATATTATATTATTGGTAGGGATTGGGGTTTGGGATGGAAACATCCGAAATATGGAGGTGGGAAGATGTCATGGTGGTGGGATGGGTGTCTGAACAACAAATGGAATCAAATATTGTAAACTGCTTTATAAAATAAAAAAAATTTAAATAATAAAGATGAGCCCATGGTCATTTGCTTGGGCCCATCTTTGAAGATTCCTTGGTATTAAATCACAGCAGAACAACAAATGAGATCCTTAAAAAGCCAGGACATTTGGAGGATGGGAAATTAAATCTGTTCCCCTTCGACCAAATAATTGATCATCAACAGGCAGATAAAGACCAAGAGGGGAACATTCGTGAGGAGATCACATCCCACAGACACTATTTGTTCTCTTTGTATCCTTGGGGAAGTTTATCCTTTCTCTAACTTAGTTTCCTCCTCTGAGAAGGGAAGTCAGAACAGCTACCACCTGACACAGAATATGATAATGGCCATCAGTTAAGATGCGAAAAGGAAGGCGGCAGAGGCAATATCGAGAACTCTTTAGAGATAGATTCCAAGTGACAACCCTTGGCTAAGATTTCACAGGTGATGCTGTTTAATTCTCACATCTCACCCATTTTTGTGTAAGTCAATTACCAGGCACACCCTGCAGTGATCTCCTGATTTGGGGGGCAACTGAAGAAATGAAAACGCATCAAAATCTTTTTTAAAAAAAAGTTCCCGGGTAGCTTTTCTCCCTTGAAAACTAGAATTCTCCGTTTTACGCTTTTGCCTTCTATTTTTAAAGTGTCCATACTGAAATGAATGTATCTGAAAGGACTGCTCTCTCTCTCTCTCGAGCATATAGAAATGTCCCTGGCAATGCACCGTGTGTATAACTGTGATTGTTTTGGAAAAGGGGAGGAGAAGAAAAAAAATTCCTCAAACCCATAAGTATGATGCAAGTGTTGCCATATGCCTTTAGGTGAAGTTCTGTAAGATAATTTTGAGCTGCGTTGGACGCTGGTCTCCGTATGTACCAAGATACTGCCAGGCCACCTGTCACCCTTCCAAACTCAAATTGACCAGGAAAGGATTCAGAGAACATTCCTTTGCATGTCCATGACTTCCTGGGTCTCTCCCTTTGTTACTGAGCTCTCCCCTCTAAACCTCTGAAGGGCAAGCGGTGCCTGGGTGCAACCGTGCAAGCATTTTATTGGAAGGAAGTCTGAGATTAGTAGCGCCTGAATTTCTGAAATCCAAACTGGAGCCCAACGGGAGATTTCATCCAGGAGAAACGAGCCACCCATGTGAGCCATCTGTAGAATAACCACACGACAGACCCAGTGGTGATTTCAGAGTTGCCAATAAAACGGGCTTAGAAGCCTCGCAAAGACACAAATGCCTCTGAAAAAAAAAAAAAACTCGTATCTTCCACCGCTTAGCATATGGATCTGTGATCACTGCCCAAACAAAAGGATGGAGCAAGGTAAGGCAGAGAGCTGTAGCCAATATAGATCTACTCCCTTCCTGCTTCTGTTTCCATCAGGAGGAGGACCTTTCTCTTCCATTCCTTCTTCCTTTCCAGGAATCCCTGGAAGAGGCCCACCACCCTTTCTAAAACAAGGTTTGGGCTTAGCATCATTCTTGCCAGCGCTCAGGGGAAAGTGAAAGGGTTACACAAGAAGATGCAGGGGTCTTGACTTTCCTATAGTTTCCATTTCAGCAGCCTGCTCTCTTCTCTCTTCTCCTGCTGCAAGATGCAGAAAAGGGCTAATAAGCAGAGCTAGCAAATATCTATCTATCTATCTATCTATCTATCTATCTATCTATCTATCTATCTATCTATCTATCTATCTATCTATCTATTCTATCTATCTTTCTGTGTGTGTGTTGTTTCATTTAAATCTCTTCCCATTCTCTCTACTCTCCAGCTTGATACGAAGGCAGCTCTCCCTCTCCCCTTCGCACGGGGCTGTGGAATCGTGGAAGCAGAAGGTCCTGTCTGCAGGGCAGAGCGGCTCGTGCACCACCCTGCCGTGAGCCCCGTGGCTGACGGGGAGAGGGAAGCTCGGGCTTGGAAGGACATCTGCCTGGAACCTCCTTGGCCAGGGGCACTGGAAAGCAGGGATGTCTCGTTGGCAAGAGGGAACGATTTGCCTGTTCTCTTCCAGGCGTCACCCATTTGCTTTTTGCCTCTCTCCATTCGCCGATAGAACTGTGGAGCAAGACGGGCCAGGTGTGAGGGAGAGCAACTTGACTTCTGTCCCCTCTCGAATGCAGCAGAGATAAGGTGGCTCCAAAATGCAGAATCTCTGTTCAAATGACCTCACCCAGGCTTGATAGGTGATTAACTGGGCTCCTAATACACTCTGGAGGCAGGGGTGGGGAGAAGCAGGCAGGATGTGGTGAATATATCAGAATCCACAGAAAATACTCAAACCCAAATAATACACAAAAGGGGACATATGGACTTAGGTGTCATCTTGAAGATGTGCTTACTAATTTGAATAAAATGAATGAACTATAGCACTGTAGCACTGTTGTCCCATTGTTCACTGATTTGCTTGAGTAAGCACCAGTAACGTCTCCATCGAGAGACTTGCTGTTACTGTTTCTGGCATATCAAATGCACCACGGGTAGTTTACCAGGCTCTGCTGTGCAGGCGGGATACTCTCGGTACCTTGCCAGGTTCTTTAGAGGGACGGAGGAATCAAGCCAGGGTTGGCTGCGTGCAAGGCAAACACCCTAACTTCTGTGCTATTACTCCTAGGAGTAAAATGGGTGTATGTCATCAAAAGCAGCAGGGATAGTAAGGCTCAAGCAGCGATGTTACTAAAAACTAAGAAAAAGAGAAAATAGGCAATGAAGTACAACCTCTAGTGGGTAGAGTTATTTATACAGTTATTTATACTGGGACCTTCCCAATAGGATTGGGACAGGCTGAGCAGGATCAGGATCAGGAATTCTGCCCTGATCTGGAGGTTACTCAAGCAAGTACATCGATCCCCCACAGAGGCACTCAGGAGGAAGGCTACGGCAGAGAGAAGAGTAAACCCCACCATTCCTTTCATACAGGGGATCTGTAAGCTGAGACAAGACTGACGCCTCTGTGTTACTGGCTCCCAGTATCAGGTACGTGCAAAAAATGAATGAAATGTTACAATGGTTACTGGTATCCAAAGAAAAATGGGGTGGGGGAATCAACAATGTCTTGGATTCTTCCAGAAGACCCTATAGAGTCCCTATAGGAAATTGAGAAGCATCCGAAGTTCTGACAATGTATAAGAAAGGTTAGACATGGGCCAGAGAGATAATACAGTGGGTAGGGCATTTGCCTTGCACACAGCCAACCTGGGTTTGATCCTCGGCTTCCCATAGGGTTTCCTCGAGCACTGCCAAGAGTGATTCTTGAGTGCAGAGCCAGGAGTAACCCCTGAGCATTGCTGGGTGTGACCCAAAAAGCCAAAATAGGTAAATAAATAAATAAATAAAGCTTAGACAAAGACTTTCAGACAAGAAGCTGCTCATGAGTCAAGATACATACACAGAAAGGAGCAAGCTGTAGGTAGCATATAGTAAAACCCTATAGGAAATGTTTCCAAGTTCCAGAAATAATTTTGAAAGACTGAGGCAGATGGGGTGATTCTATCACTAGGATAAAGTTCTTAACTTTGGACTTTATTGAGTGGGTTTTCTGAGGTGACTTAATAAGTAATAGTAACTGTTACTTATAGCAAATTTCTAATTTATCAGGCGACCTTTAAGGGATAGGTACTGAGCATTTTACATGCATTATTTCCTGTCATTTTCCAAAGCAAACCCACACTAGCAAGAATCATGCTTGTTTCAGGGCTGGAGCAATAGCACAGTGGGTAGGGCATTTGTCTTGCACGAGGCCGGCCCGGGTTTGATTCCCAGCATCCCATAGGGTCCCCTGAACACCACCAGGGTAATTCCTGAGTGCATCACTGGGTGTGATGCAAAAAGAGAAAAAAAATCATGCTTGGTTTTAGAATAAGATAAAATGTTAAAAAGTCAAAATTTTCAGAAAATCCCCCAGCTTTTTGTGGTCTAATTAGGAAACCCAAGCTGTGTTGACCTCAGAACTAGAGAGTGAAAAAATGAAAGCTGGAGTTTTCCACATCAGCAGTAATGACGAAGGGCTCGGGAGAAGACGATGTTCTTAAGATTACGTGAGAGACACATTTTGTCTGATTCCCGAGAGCAGAGAGGCATCCTGGAATTCTTGAATTCTTGAGTCCCTTCGAGATGGAGACACCATGCTAGCGATTTTCCTTACGGTCACTCATGCCCTGCAGATAGATGTTTTGATTTCCTCTGACTCTCTCTTCTCCCTCTCCCTTTCACTCTTCTCTCTGTCCCTTCTCTATTCCTTACTATGCCTGCTGGTATAGTAAGTGGGTGTTGATGACAAACACCCATTTTCTCTCCTTCTGTCCTCCTCCTGCTCAGAAAAGCACTGCATGCATGCACACACACAGTTAGACAATGAAACAAATGGGAAGGAACCTGTAGTTAGGATCATATATACCTGGCAGAGTTTGACTTCATATTGAAATCAAATCTTTCCCTAAATTAGTGCTTGGCAGACCGGGAGTCAGATCTGGCCCACATCCCGTTTCATGAGCTAAGAATGGTGGTTTTTCTTTTTCTTCTTTCACATTTTTTAATTATTGAAAATAACACCAAACTAATAGTTCATGAAATGTACAAAGTTTCTGTGAAATTCTAGTCACCGTGCCCATAAATAAAAGGCTATTGGGACTCCATGCACATTTATTTAGATGACACGTACAGCTACTTTCACCGAGTTAAGTATCTGCAAGGCAGATGCTCTGGATTTCAAGGCCTCAACTTACCTACCCCCTGGGTCTTTAAAGATAAACTTTTCTAACTCGGTTCTGAATCATTATATTTCTTCCCTGGCTCCCAGCCCCATCACTGGGCTGTGCCATCCCTAAAGCAAACACACACACACACACACACACACACACACACACACACACACACATTGCACCTCAGGTCCAAGAACACCACCCCCAAAATAAGGGATGCTTCCCCGTCACTCTGAATGGGAGATGGGTAAGAACTGGCCCAGAGAAGGCTCCTCTCTCCTAGAATGTACCTAGGCCTGAAATGCAGCTAACGTGTGACAGGCAGAATGTGTGTGCTGTGGGGATATTTTACGGAGATGCTTCTGAGGTCTGTGTGTCGCGGAGGGGGAGGAGGGTCGAGAAACAGGCGGCAGTGGATCCGTGACAAGAAGACAACATGAAGAACGACTCAGTGATTCTTGCCTCGAGTGTCAAGTCTCAAGTTCCTGGGTGCCTAGGGAGGAAATTGTTCTCCAGAAAATATTTGAGGAAAATAAAAGGCCCAGTGTTATGTTTCCAATTTTGGTTCTTGTAAAAACCCTGATCGCTGCGGAGGGCCAGACAGAAAGATGACTAGACCGACCAGACGTGGGAATGCCTCGCCTGCCGCCAACCGAGGTTGGACTTCCAGCATCACCACGATAGGGGTGTAACCTTGGATGTGACCTAGGCAATCAATCCCCCAGCACTGCAGGACACCAGAAGTACAGTAGCCCAGTTGCCTTACAATGAACCACTGGCCAGGTTAGCCAGGAATCACTGAAGGGGGTCGGGGAGGGCAGGGTCTCCTGGGTAATTATCATCATGAACCACAACTGACAACAAATGATGGCAGACAATTCTAAGTATGTCTAACAAAGAAGATTACTAGACCAATCAGATATTGATTATTATATTATAGAGGGCCTATATAGATTTCAACAGATGACAAAGACTCCCATTTTCATCTTGTCACCGGAAGGAACAAGTGTACTAGACAAGACTGTGGTGTACCTGCCGGAACAGTTGGCAAATGACAGCAACCTAATGCCAGCTGGCTGATGCCAGAGTTCATGTTATGACATCTGTAACGGAAGTCTAGACTTGGCTTTCACTCTTGAACATCTGGGTGAAGATTTGGTCTCGTTCTGTTTATACCATGTCTCCAACTTTCTTCTCTCTCTTGATCTGCTTAGCGACGCCTCTCTCCGTGTAGAACTTGCAGCGGTTCTAACTTCACTCTTCCCCATTTCCATTTTCTAAGTCTTTCTTGCCCCCAAACACTCTATGACAGATGAAGAATTTGACCTCACTAGAATGAGTTATATGATTGTTCTGAGCTAGTGGCTCACAGAACTCTTGTTAATAATCAACTTTGGTCTCAGGACATCCTGGGAACCAGGAAGAAACTAAATCCTCCAACTCATGTCCAGAAAAATGACAGGAAAATATAGTACCTTGAGAAAAATATATTGCTTGAAGAAGGATAATATGAATTGATATTCAATATCAAAATATCAAGTGCATATGTTTGGATATTGAAATATGTCATCAATGCTTCGTGGTGTCAATTCAAAGGAGGTTTTTATAAAGTCCTTTAGGGCTTTATTTCATTTTTGTGCTTTATCCAAGAACCTGAATAATGCTGATCACAGTTTCAGTTGATACAAACATTTCTTTAACAGGTTGAAGTGATTAAAAAACGACCTTGACATGTTAGACCCAAGAGTCAAAATCAAGATGATGGAATTTTACGTGCATAACTATAAAGTTTTGTGATGATATTCAGAAACAATTATTTAAGTAGAGGAAAAGGGAAAGTTGGGATGACAAACTCATTTTAAAAAGACCCAGAGGTTTGAATTAACCACAAGCTCAGAATGAGTCTGCTAAAGCAATTCTGGGCAGCATTGCTACATACATTCAGATCAAGGTCAGTGGCAGTCTCTGTGTTCTTTGTGCTGGTCAATTCAGATGCCAGACCTTCTGGAGAACTCTGGATATTCCGTTTTGATTTGAAGTAATCTACACAACACAATTCCCAATTATGTAGCTGTTTTTCTTCCCTATTTTAGCTGCCCCTCCCTTGGAAATATACAATTTTTTTGAGAGTAAAGTCTAGCATCCCGTGTATTTACTGCTTTGCCACTACATGATCATAAACAACAGCTTGGTAACAACTGACCAAAGTAGATCTTTTGTATAGGGAAAAGTAACTTGAGGGCCAAAGTGATAATACAGCGAGCAGTGCCCTTGCCTTGCACCTGGTCGACCCAGGTTCTACCTCTAGCACCCCACTTGGGCCCCTGAGCCCTGCCAGGTGTGATCCCTGAGCTAAGAGTCAGGAGTGAGTCCTGAGCATTGATGGGTTTGACCCCCTCCCCCCAAAAAAACCCTAAAAAACAAATGGAGTTGGCCTTAGAGATCCTCTGCATGGCTGAACTTAACCCATGTGTGCCACTGTATCACTGTCATCCTGTTGCTCATTGATTTGCTCGAGCGGGCACCAATAACATATCCATTGTGAGACTTGTTGTGACTGTTTTTGGCATATCGAATATGTCACAGGTAGCATGCCAGGCTCTGTCGTGCGGGTGAGATACTCTCGGTAGCTTGCCGGGCTCTCTGAGAGGGATGGAGGAATCAAACCTGGATTGGCCACATGCAAGGCAAATGCCCTACCTGCTGTGCTATTGCCCCAGCCCCAAAATCAAATACTCAAACAAAAGGATAAATTAAAAGTGTTCTAAAGAAGGAAAGGAAGGTATATGGGAAATTGGAAATGACTTCACTTAAAAAAAAATCTGGATTTCAATACCACAGACCTCAACGTTACTGTAAGCATATTACCTAAACTCTATTTTTGTTTTTTTTTATAAAGGAGATGAAATAATTGATATGTGTAGTCTGGAGAGAGAGGCTGTCGAAATGCCATAAAGTCTATCTAAATTGTTGAAAGGCTTGTGGCTGAGGAGACACTGTCTACAGAAAAGATTTTTCAACCCCTTTCCTTCAACCCTTCAAGTGGGGCTTCCACAAACCCCTTTGGGGAATGTCCTAGACAGCGTTTCTATTGGGTGGGAGAAGAGAGAGCCAACTTGCATTGGCCCCTTGCAATTTTGATAAGAGAAGATGTTCCACTTCTACAAATATTCCGAAACTCCAGGGAGACTCACTGAATGCCTTGTCCAACAGTGCTGTCAATTTAGTACCATTCTAGGCAAAGAGGATTGAATGGGCAAGTCAGAAACTCCTGTCTGACCTGCCAAAGATTATACCTGCCGTGAGAGGTAAGAGTCTAATTCCTTAAATGTGTGAGAATGAAGCACCAGTAAGTAAGTGAATCATGATGAGAAAGAAAAATCACGTGGATGAGTCAAATTTTCATCCCATGACCCCCCTTCCAGACATCGCCTCATCCCCTCACCCCCCTTTCTTGAACAGGGTCTTCAAAAGCCTTCGATGTAAGCAAATCTTTGCTTGGCGTTTGTAAATCTTTTTCGGGTCTCTACGGTTTGAAAATTGAGTATGATTGGCAATGTTCATGGGACTAGCTTCATATTTGCATATGGGCTGGAGTTGCATAAATAAAGATTTTAAATAATGCCGTGAACAGAATCCGACTTTATATATTCTACAGAAGACACATCTGAGCATTCTTTTCTTCGTTCTGGATATTTTTGGTTGTTTTCCTTTGGGGAGCCACACCTGGTGGGACTCAGGGTTTACCGCTGGCTCTGTTCCCAGGGATCACTCCTGGCAGGCTCAAGGAACCATCTGGCATACCCGGGATCAACCCGGGGTCATCCGTGTGCCAGGCAGGCAGTCTACCCACTGCACTATTTCTGCACCCCCTGATTTTTCATTTTAATATTTTTCCTGCTTGCAGGGATATCTTTCCTCACCGGTAAATATCTCAATTACATCTCTCTTGCTCAGGTCAAGTCTCGCCACATTTGGAGTTCTTTTTTTTTTTTTTTGCTTTTTGGGTCACACCCAGTGATGCTCAGGGGTTACTCCTGGCTTTGCACTCAGAAATTACTCCTGGCGGTGCTTGGGGGACCATATGGGATGCCGGGGATCGAACCCAGGTCGGCCGCATGCAAGGCAAACGCCCTACCCGCTGTGCTATCACTCCGGCCACATCACATTTTGAGTTCTTACCCCTAATTTTACTATCTTCTTTGACTAATTCTTTTCTTTTTTTTTTCCTTTTTTTTTTTTGGCTCCACAACTCCAATTTCCTGGGTAGCATCAGGCATCCACGTTACTCTTCAACTACTGCAACTGACAACAAAAAATTTCCATGTGATTGTAAGCAATGACAGAGACTAAAGTCAGGGTGCTGCTCCCTTCCATAAATCCATAAATGCCACAGTACTGGACATATGATGGTGGTCTAAGACCAGGAAATCCAGTAGGTTTTTTTTTGTTCTGTTTTGTTTTTTTTTGTTTTTAGGGCAAGGGTTAGAGAGGAGAACTTCTTTTCTGGTAATTTTCCTCATTTCTGTAAATACATCTGTGAAAACCCTAGGGTGTTAAGCCAGTGCTTAGATTCTTTAAAAGTGTTTTTTACAATGGAATTCATCTATAATCAAAGCAGCAATAATGAATCGACCTGGGAAACATGATAATTTCTCCTAAGGGTTAAATTGTTTCAAATCAGAGTCAAAATTATATTTATACTAATGACAACCTTAAAAGTGTAACACAGCATCCAATTTTTGCATAAAAATTACACATTTTAAATACCAAAAGCTTGATGTGAATTTTACACTCTGTTTATGTTAAACCAAAAAAGTGAACTTAAAAGTAATCATGTAAATTGAATGATAATAAGAGTTCTTTTATATTTTTAGACTACTTCAAATGAATAATTTAAAAGGCATCAAGCAAAATATTTTATTAACATAAAGTTAATGGTATATTTTTATAGTACCTGATTTTCAAAAATTTGCACTAAGACATTATCATAATCAGCTCATGTCAGTCGTGTGCCATTTTACATACACTATTTTTGAATAAAGTTAATGCACTCATTGGCACGGAAGCTTGCTTTAAATCTCATTCCTGAACTATCACTGCTAGCCTTATTAAAATACTTTTAATTTGGCAGTTCTACATAAATCTAAGGTGAAGATGGCTTTACTCCTCGGAATGCATTTTCTATCAGCAGTGTTTTTGACAATATAACAAGGTCACATAAAAATTTGAGTCATTTTTGTTAAAACAGGAGGGAAATCATAAAAACCGGCAAGTCAGCCACCATGAAATGGAGAGGAAGGTATTTTTTACTCAGAAATTACATCATGATACAAATAAAACTTTATGGCAGTGACTCTCCTGTAAATTAGATATTTATTTCTTTCCTATTAATGTGCCTTTTTCTCTCAACATGTTGGCTTGGATTGTAATTTAAATCTGTAAATTACATGTGCCAGAGAAAATTGGCTTATTTTCAAATACAAATTTTATGTATAATAATTTTATAGCAGATTATATTTCTGATACAAAATTGGGCAATTATTCAGTAATTTCTCTTTTATATATTAGAAAGAATGGAATAAATAGCCTTTGACACTGCAAACTGCTCTGCCCTCTTAATTGACATTTGGCATATAATACTGTAATTTGACTGATCTTAGAGGAAGGGATAAAAGACACTGAAGTTATAAAGTCAGTTAGGAATTTGATTTGTGACATTGATTCCTCTGTTTTGAAATGATTACGGCAAATTTCCTCACCAAACATTTCCTCTGCATAGCTCACGACAGACACCGCAATCTATAGACGTTCAACAGGGGATAAGGGAAGTACATTTTCTGGGAATCGACTCAGGAAAGGGGAGTTATTCTTCTGGGGAATTCTTTTTTTGTTTTTTCTCTTCGGATCATACCCAAAAAGATGCACAGGGTTTACTTCTGGCTTTGCACTCAGGAATGACTCCTGGTGATGCTCAAGGGACCATATGGGATGCTGGGAATCAAACCCGGCTTGGTCACATGCAAGGCAAACACCCTACCCACTGTGCTATTGCTCCCTGGGGAATTCTTGTATACCAGTTACTTGTTGGCTTCATTTTGGTCCAGGGACTATACTGGGGCGAGGAAGGTGGTAAGCTCCATGTGGTGGTCCTTGGAGGACCACTTGACCTTGGTGATGACCACTGACTCCCTCAGACAAGGCAAGCATCATGCCCTCTTTACTGTCAGATTTATATCATTAAGATTTATATCATTTCTTCTTGCTTCCTTTTTTTCACCTCTACCCAAAGTGCCAGAATAAGTGTCATATCCTTTCTTGCGTTGCCACTGCAAATCTCAGTGATGTTTTGTGCCCAAATCAAAGGCCCAGAATAGTCCTTTAGGCTTCTTTAAATAAATAAATAGAAGTGGAGAAATATTCCTTTTCATGGCTCTTGCAGTTTTCTTCAAACACTCATTGGCTACTCATGAACAAAGAAAGAATTTTTTTTTTCCATTTTCTCTTGATGTTTTAAACTTTCTGTTTTCCTTAGCATCTAGGGCTTTTTTTCCCCCTCCAGTGTATGTGTTTTAGCCTAATAGTGCTTTTGAGTGCCCAGGTACTGCTGTGATAAGTGCCACAGAAATACTTATGTAGAAAGATAGATTACTCTGAACTGGCTTTCATTCTCCTTTTTCCAAACAAAACTTCCAGTGATGGGGAGAAGGGGTGGGGGGAGTAGGGTGGGAAACCAAACTGCCACTAGCTCATAAAAATCGATGGTATTTTTTTTCTGCATAAGGAATACGGGACTTAGAAGTGATACGAAGTGATAAAATCAATATACAAGTCCTACAATTTATATGTAAAAAAATATAATATGTCATAGAAGTGATAAGATCAATATATAAGTCCTACAATTTAGGGTGTTTTCCAGAGAAGAAAACCAAAATAATAATAATAATTTAAAAAAACTCAGAATATGGTATGTCTGAGAATACAAAGACTGTAGATGGCTTGATTCCTTTATCTTTAGGTTGAAGGCTACATTTACTGGGAATGAAAGGTCAGTACGTTTCTCGAGAATGATGCCATAACACACAGAGAATAATGACTCAGCATACTCATCGCCGAGGAAGCAATGACACAGGGAGCTAGAAACAAACTCGGCATGTTTCATTTTTCATGTAAGAAGACTTGGAAGTTTGATAATACTCTGCAAAATTGCAGGAACCTTTGAGAATCGTCTGAATTAAAAATTCCACTTGATGGTGAGTCAAAACAAATTCTAAAAAGATGGTGAGGGTGAATGTGGGTTCCTCTGAGCTTTTCTCCCGGTCTCCTTCAGTCCTTCAGTGTGTTTATAATCACCCAGTAAACATCTGAAGCCCCAGCATGTTCAAATGATTAATTTAAAAAAAAAGAAACAAAGCAAGAGGAATTTGGTATGTGCGGTCCAGCGGCCTACTTCAAAGATTCCATAAGAAGGCGACGCTTTGTGATGGAAATTCTTTTCCCCCAGGGTTTTCTATTGCCACTCCATATTCAAAATGTTCTCCCCATATTTTTTTTTCCTGCCATAGTACAGCCCTCTCCTCTACAGAGGCCAGATAATTCTTGGGGGTGGGGGGCGGAGAGGGAAGTGACAGAGAGAGAAAGAGCGAGAATGATAGAAATCATTATGGAGTTAAAGTTTCCAGAAACCACGTTGCCTTGGGGAGCAAGTGCCATGTCTATCTTGGAGCGAGTCACACAGGGGTACGCTGCTTTGCATAATGTTTGTGTGCTTTGAAACCAAAGAGGAGCATTTCAATTAATTTCAAGCTCTATTTTGCCCATTCCTGTCAAGCACAGACTATTTATGAAACTGCTGAAACGCTGGCTCACTCAAGGAAAGGCTCTGATTTTCCCAACTGGATCGGAACATGACCCCATATCCTCCAGTCTCCCTCCAACTCTGCCTGTGCTTTTGATCACTTCCGTGTAAGAACAGATGCACTCAGACCTCGGGAAGAGTTCTTGATTACCTGTGCTGGCACCTCTGGTATAGACAGGAAGGCTGAATCAATAGCACCTTCTCCCCTGCAAGATGTATCCCTGAGTTAACTCACTGATCCCAACTATACTGATTGTTTTCATGACTATAGGACCCATGGCTGCTCTCCTTCCTGAGATGCATTTTCCTCCTGTGAGTACCTGAAATCCCAGGGACCTTCCCTGGAATCTGTCCCCGCCCCACGCCATCCCATACAACCCAGCAGAATGGGATTCTCCATCAAGCATACTGCGGGTGGTACACTGAATTTTCCTCAATCCACTGAGCATTACAGAATGGCCTGAATTGCTCTTTCTTCATTCCAGCAGCATGATTAGGGGGATCTTTAGTTACCCAAGTATTTTGAAGAGTTCCTGGCATAAAAAATACTGATCATTAATAAACGTTTGTTGTCTGGTTTTGTCTCTTTCACATTATCGGATGCAACGGTTTTGCTTCTGAGCGATCCTGAATTAAGATCAGGTAAGTGGTATGATTTGCTATTCTAAAATTTTCTCTCTCATTTTGGAAATGGGGAGAATAAACATCATCATGGATGCCGTATCTTGTTTATAACAACACACCCCCTTCCTGATCTGTCCTTGGCGCTAAATGGTGAGTCGACACAGGCATAGAGTCCAAGCTGGGACCATGGAGGGCCAGAAAAGAGAGAGAGAGAAAGAGAGACAGACAGAGAGAGAGAGAGAGAGAGAGAGAGAGAGAGAGAGCACAAAGCAATGAGCACATGCTTTGCATGCATCAGATTCACGTTCAATTCCACGGTGTCATCAGAACTGCCAGGAGCAAATCTCAAGCACAGAACCATAATTATCCCCATTCCCTGATCCCACCACCTCAAAAACAAATAAACAACAAAAAAAAAGAGAAAACACAGATAAGATATGAGATCATGGGAATTTCTGTGTTGAGGCAGGAGGGAAGCAGGGGGAAGAGAAGACTCCTTCCAAAGGGGTAATGACATAGGCAGGAGGTGACTTTTTTTTTTTGGCCAACAAGTATGTTCAGTTGGACAGAAGAAATTAAGATGGGGGAGATTATGCCTGGACATCCAGCCGGGCCCAACGCAATAAGGAAAATCCTTAAGACTGGGAAAGGGAAGAGGGGAAAATGAATTACAAAGCTGTGAGCAAAGGACTTTGAGGGTGAGAGAAAGACACCAGGAGTTATAAGTGCTTTTCTTACATATAGGAAACCCTGGTTCTGTCCCTGGCACTCCATGGACCCTAATCACCATGCCACAGGAAAAGCTCCCTGAGCACTGAATTGGGAATAGAACCTGAGCACCTATTGGTGTGGCTCTAAAAGCTGAAGACAATGAATACTGAGTGAAATGCAGTTTTTATGTTTTTAAAAGTGGAGAAAAGTGGGTCACAAAGTGTTCAGAGGCTCTGGACCTGAGGGAAGGCAAATCGATGGACTCAGTCCTCGGGTCTCCAGAAAGGGATGCCACCTACCACCACTCCTCTTTTACCCAGTGAGACCCGCATCATGCCTTCCAGTGAAAATAAATTCCCAATTGTTTTAAGTTACTGCATCCGCAATCACCTGTTTTATCAGCAGATAGAAAAATAACAATGAGCCCTTCCTAACTGCCTCTTGAGAATCTTTTGCAACACTCGACTGCGTTTTCAAACATTAATCCCACTCATCCTATTTCAGGTGAAGCCAAACTCTTTGCAAGATGACTCTCTTTAGCATCATCTTTGCTGGACTTGTTTCTCCTGATTCACGAAACAAGGAATAGTAAGAGTTCTCCTTTCGTAAGGACATTGCCCAACGTTCTTTATAAACTGAAAACCTATTACACCTCTGGCGCTTTAGCACACACACTTTCAAATTCATACTGTGTGAAACTCCTATTCGTTTCTCTGTCAGGAACTGATACCTAGGTCGAAATTTGCTCTCACAGCCTCAACTACAGTGAGGAAGATACTCAGCTAGCTGGCTGTGTTAATGTTGGTGGGCAGGTATGTGCTACTTGTATGTCACCCCTGCCTGTCAGCCCCTTATCATGCTTACTCAGTTACAGAGCTAGCTGGAAAGGGAGGTCAAATGTCCCCTTGTTTCCCTTAACACTCACTACATGATCTATAGTAGCAGATTTTGAACCATTTATCTTATTTCTCTCAATCACTGTATCACTGTCATCCTATTGTTCATTGATTTACTCAAGCAGGTACCAGTAATGTCTCTATTCTTCCCAGCCCTGAGAATTTAGCAGCCTCTCCTTACTAGTATTTCCCAATGATTGGGAGCTCTTTCATAGTCAGGGGAATGAGAACCATTGTTGCTGGTTTTGACATATTGAATATGCCACGGGTAGGTTGTCAGGCTCTGCCCACACGGGCAGGATACTCTCAGTCACTTGCTGGGCTCTCCAAGAGGTGTGTGTATATATATTATGTTATTTATTTATATATAAAATATATTTTAATTATAGATACTATTTATATTAGTAAAAATAGGTATTACTCTCTATGATTCCCCTAATACAGATTAGGGGAATCATTTCTCTCAATACTCATTAATATTTTCTCTCCTTTGGTCTCTCTCTGCCTCCTTTCTTCCCTCCACTTTTTTCTTTCTTCTCATACTCCTCCTTGCTCTCCTTTTCCTTTATTCTCTTGCTCGACCTCCCAGTCCATCTTGCTCCTAATCCCCTCCCTCTTTCTCTCCTTTTCAGCCTTGTTTTTGCTTCTTACCACTCCAAGTCTCCAGTTGGGTACAAATTCCATACACAAGGAAAAGAACTGATATTTCAGGACCATGGACAGGATTCTCGGCAGCTTAGCGCAGTTTTGTTTCATTTTTGGATCACATTCTCAGGTGCTCAGGGGTAACTCCTAGTTCTACCCTCAGGAATTACTACTAGTGGTGCTTGAGGGACCATATAAGAATCCAGGGATCAAACCCCTGTCAACTGCAAGCTGGACAAAGGCCGTATAACCACCTTTATTTCACTTAAAATAACTTATTAAGCATTTGAAATGTCTCCTTAGCACCAAAATAATTTACTTGACTTTGTCTCCAATAATTAAATATATTACTAGGTTCCTGGTTTCTTCTTTCACTCCTGTTTATTGTTTTCTTGTCAAATAATTACAGAAAAGATGTGTGCAGTGCAAATTCAAGCTATTTGGTTGTGGTTGTGCCTCATCTGGGAGATATCTATATTATTTGATTAGATTATAAGAAAAGTTAACATGTGAAATTGAAGGGTGCGTGTGTGTTTTCAAGGTTAAATTATAAGGACTATCATTTAAGACCAAACTAATTTTTTAATAATATTTCCAGTAGAGAATTTCAGCATCTTTTCATATTCCTCAAACTAACAACCTCACATGTGTAGTTCCTCATTTAAGGATTCATCTGACTTACATCATTGAACAGGGTCAGGTGGTCACAAAAATGGGTCTCACTCTACACCTATTGCTTCTTCAAAATGCCTGAATTTCCCACTTTTTCTATGATCATATTCACATTTGCTTCTGGTCTCAATATAGTTTCAGCGACCTAAAATCTAGCAAAACTTATGCACAACTTTGAGTCACAAGTTCTCAAATCTCACCTGGAATGTTGGTTATTAATTGTCTTCTACTGTCTCCTTACCACTTGATTATATCTTAGATTTCTGTGTTCAGATCTACTCAAGACCTTCATTTCTTAACAAAAGTTGCCCTATGACATTTCTATTGCTTGCTGAGCTATCAGCCAATTTAACCGCAGAAAAGAAAGAACATTCTACACTTTCTGTTTCATTTTTATTAACACCTCCTTATAGGATTTCTGCCTTCTCCACTCAAAGGGAACCATTATCTCAAGTTTCACTGAAGATTCTTTAATTGAGAGACTTGCTGGTATTTCCCCTGTAGATTCATCCCTCCCTCAGCCATTTATCCAACTCTTTGAAGAGGGCACCCATCCCTCAATACTACCTATTTCCTTTTTTTTGTGGTTGTCACTTAAACTATCAGCTGAGATGTCTTCACTAGGTGCTCTTCTGTCACTACCATGATTTTATTTCTCTGCGTATCTACTCCGAGCCTCTCCTCTTCATTCCTTAATCTTAATTTCCGAAATCCTTAATTTCCCCTGACCTTGTTTTCACTGAGGTATGTTCACAGTGTGGAATTTTACTTTGGTCTGTTCTCTTCATTACGTCATTTTTTTGCTCTGTTGCTACCAAGTCCTTTCCTTTCTTTTGAAAACATTAAAATATTGGGTATAACAAGCCAGTTACGGGTGTTTTATTTAGGATAAATGCTCCCATGTCATATTCTCTGTGAGTATGGGTGGGTGGATGGGGGGGGTACATGTGGATTTCAGCAATCAAATATTCACAGTCAACATTTATACTGTGTTTTTTTCTTAGATTTCTGCTTTGCATATTCGCATATTAAAAGCTCTGAAAAGCCCTTCACCTAATAAACCAGTTTAACTCCTTCTAAACCCAAAGCTCCCAGGTTTATTTGACCTTGTTATACATCTTGTTCACCATTTGCCAGCAACATCCTGTTGAAAACACAGAGAAACGTCATCAAAACTGAAGAGGAATTTTCTCTGGAGTCTGAGAAATATGTTCAAGTTCTGATTTTCTATGTATTAGGTGGGTGGGAAAGCTATTTGGCCTCTTAGAGCCTCTACTTTCTCAGAATTAATTAAAAAAAATACTACCGTCGAATCATCTTCTGAGGAATAGAGAGAGAATCTATACCACACCTTTTGGATGATCCTCTAACACGCTGCAAGTAACACAGAAAGTTAGTATCATCTCTGCCCTTACTACTGAACCATAGCTATTTGTGCAGGAATTACTGCATGTGGTACAGTAGAGCATATTTTGAAGTTGTGGTGACTCATGCATCTTTGGTATAATGTCATACATTATTTTGCTCTATCGGTACTGCGCTATGTAGCACTTGCTTCACCTGCAGAGAACCTGGGTTCCATCCCCACCACCACATGATCCCCCGAGATTCACCAGGAGTGACAACCCCACCCCCAACGCTGACAGCAGAGAACAAAATAGCACTGCACTGTCATCCCATTGTTCATCAATTTGCTAGAGGGGCACCAGGCATGTCTCCATTGTGAGACTTGTTGTTACTGTTTTTTTGCATATCAAATAAATGCCACTGGGAGCTTGCCATGCAGGCAGGATACTCTTGGTAGCTTGCCAGGCTCTCTGAGAGAGAGACGAGGAATAGAACCCGGGTCAGCCGCGTGCAAGGCAAACACTCTACCCACTACCACTCCAATCCCAGTACAAAAACAAGTTAATTGAATTAAAACAAAATACACGACATATTCTATTTATCCCAACATGAAACTTAACTTAGAAAATGGAAATCTGTAGCCATCAAGGGTAAATGACTACGAGAGGAAAAGGAGTCAACAATTTTCAATGTCTCGTGGGGCCTTCTATTGGTTGGTTAATTAAAATGACCTGGCGAGTTGAACTTTCTCTGGGGATATTTAAACTTTACTATATTTCCCCCAGGAACAGCCATCTTGTTTGACTCTCATTTTTTTATGGAAAATAGAGACTCAAAGAAGCCAATTAGTGTTTCTAGGCTTCGAGTTTTTAACACTGCAAAGCAGACCTGGCCTCCCACCAACTTCATTTGAAAAGTGAGAAAGATGAGAGACCCAGAGAGAAAAATGTCTCGCCGCATTGACACCCAACAGATACTCTTGGTAACAGACCACATTATCATCTTCTGAAAGTACTGAACGTAAGGGCATGGTATGAGTCACCTCAAAGCCATTATCCTGGAATGCTATTATACATGCCGGTAAAAACAAAATAAGCATCTAGAGGGGCGATAGCACAGTGGGGAGGGCGTTTGCCTTGCACACAGCCGGCCCGGGTTTGATTCTCAGCATCCCATATGGTCCCCTGAGCACTGCCAGGAGTAATTCCTGAGTGCAGAGCCAGGAGTAACCATTAAGCATCGCCGGGTGTGACCCAAAAAGCAAAATAATAATAATAATAAGAAGAAGAATATTATTATCTTGAGTCAGCACCAGAGATCAGTAACTGCTAGCTTTGTCCAGGCACTCTGATCGTTTGTGCCTCACACACTCAGGTACCTCCATAAAATTTACCATTATCACCATTTTTCAGAGGGACAGAGAGACACTGAGAGGGTTGCCTTACCCCAGATCGCTCAGCTAATAGCTAAATTCACGCCTAACTCTAATTTCATTCCAAACTCCATCCTTCTAAATATTCCTGTAGTTTCTCTCTAGCCCCAAGAGCCAAGTGGAGTCCAAATTTTATTTTTATATGGCCTAAAGTTATGAACAGTTTCTACACTTTTAAATAACTGAGAAAAAAAATAAGAACATTTCATGGCCCTTGAAATGATCTTAAATTCAAATTTTTGAGTTTCCTTAACTATAGCTTTATTGGAAGAAAGCCACACTTCATTTATGTTTTGTCTGTGGCAGCTTTCATGCTACTACACAAGCGTTGACTAGTTATGAGTAGTTATGACAGGAATCACAGAGATTGCAAAGCCTAAATGCCAACAACCTGACCCTTAACAGAAGGAGTCGGCGGACCCCCACCCCCACCCCGTTCTTTATCATTAGGGCATCTTGTCTGTCAAGGCTTACAATTAGACAAGAACAAGACGCAAGTTGAGATGAAACTAGTTGCTATGTCAGGAGCACGTACCTTTCCCAAACAGGACAATCTCACTTGCGAGTGAAGAATGGCATTGAAGAGGCCTCCCCCTGGTGTTCGGGGAATAGCCTGATATAAAGGAGGCGATCCTTCTACTTGAGTGTCTTAGCTATGATAACGTTTTCCTGGAATGGGACAGGCTGATAGAATGGGTCAGAGTCCCTCCCCTTCTCACTTCGAACCTGCATCTGTGACAGGCACAGTGCGCTCCAAGGACCCTCTGTTCGGGCTGTGGCGATGGCACAGTGGAGAGGGCATTTGCCTTGCATGCAGTCAACCTGGGTTCGATACCCGGCATCCCATCTGGTCCTCTGAGTACTGCCAGGAGTCATTCCTGAGTGCAGAGCCAGGAGTAACCGCTGAGCATCGCTGGGTGTGACCCAAAAAGAAACAAACAAACAAAAAAGGACATTCTGTTCTCTTCTGTTCCCCATGAATTCCTCGCTCCAAATCCACGTGAACTGGATGGCTCCCACCTGTCACCCTAAGTCTTGGGTCTCTGGCTCAGAAAGTTGAGCACCTCGAAGATCACTCGAGAGGGCTGTTTCACTGACTTGATTACTGCTTTATTACCACTGTATCCCTGAAGCACTGTCATCCCGTTGCTCCTCAATTTGCTCGAGTGGGCACCAGTAACGTCTCCATTGTGAGACTTGTTACTGTTTTTCGTATATCGAATACGCCACAGTGAGCTTGCCAGACTCTGCCATGAGGGCGGGATACTCTCAGTAGCTTGCCGGGCTCTCCGAGAGGGAGGGAGGAATCAAACCTGGGTCGGCCACATGCAAGGCAAAAGCCCTACCTGAGCCATTGCTCCAGCATCACTGGTTTATTATAGATGGGTAAAATAAGGGAACAGGTAGGGAGAAGGGGAACAGACGGTGGTGTCTGGGAAGAGCATGGGAGATTCCAGCTCTCCTGGAAAAACACTCTTTCACCCAACTCAGCTAGTGGCAACTTTGAAGGGGGTCTTCTGACACAATTCGAATGGAGCCTTTGATCATGGGGAAATGCTACTCTGCCCTCCCCAGAGGAAAGGGGAGAAAAAAGAAAGTTCCAAACCTCCAATCCCAGGCTTCGGCTCCACTGGGAAGCACGTCCTACTCTTGGGTGAGGTTCAAAAATCACCTCATTAATATAACAAAAGACATTGTTATCATTCTCTTTAGCTCTGTGCCAGAACCGGGACGAAGACCAAACACTTATTTCTTACTAGAAATCACAGTATCACACGAAGGCATTCTTCTTTCTTCTTCTTCTTCTTTTTTTTTTTTCACTCTCATTCTCTCGCACATGTATAGTGGAGCTGCTGAGAGTCCTCATGACAAGTGATATCACAACAAATTGGATGCAGAAGCAGGTGTCTTACACTGAGCCAGACATAAAATAAAATTTAAAAAATGAAGTGAAAGCAAAGGAAAACAATGCCACTCTTTTTCTGCTGATTTGTGTGGGGGAGGCAGATTTGAAGTCATCCAAGTTAACTTCACTGTCATCATTGTATCACTGCCATCCCGTTGCTCATGGATTTGCTCGAGCGGGCACCAATAATGTCTCCATGGTGAGGCTTGTTGTTACTGTTTTTGGCATATCGAATACGCCATGGGCAGCTTGCCAGGCTCTGCCGTGCGGGTGAAATACTCTCGGTAGAGTGCCGGGCTCTCTGAGAGGGATGGAGGAATCGAACTTGGGTCAGCCGCATGCAAGGCAAACGCCCTCCCCGCTGTGCCATTGCTCCTTACCTGTGTCAAAATTATAAAACTTATTTCAAAATATGAATAGTTTCCCAAAACTAGGATTTTTTTTTTGATGGGGTGGGATCACACCCGGCGATGCACAGGGGATACTCTTGGCTCTTCATTCAAGAATTACCCCCGGCGGTGCTCAGGGTACCACATGGGATGCTGGGAATCAAACCCAGATCGACTGCGTGCAAGGCAAATGCCTAACCCGCTGTGCTATTATTGCTCCAGTCCCTAGGATTTCATTTTTAACAGGGAAAATATTGCCAGTTAGAAGTTGAAGTGGTGGGGGTGGGTGGAAATAGCCCAAAGGGCTGGAGCACCTAGCTTGCATGAGGAGGTCGTGAGTTCAACCCTAGGCCCTTCATATGGTCCCCCAAAGAACTGGTGCAGTATTCCTGGCGGCCTCCCCACTGCAGCTCCGTTCCTCTGCATCAAAGTGTTGGGTCAGGACTACTAGGATTGGCCCCTCAGATGCTCCGTACTGCTGGGTTGAGGTGAGGCTCCCTCTTCCCCCAAAACTCCGTAAAACAAGAACAAAGAGCACGTTAAAAGGACCCAAAGATCAAACCATTGGGAAATTGCTTGCTACCGATTTTCACTCCATTCCTCAATATTCACTGAGCTCCAGCCGGCCACCTGGTCATTCTTGGCCAGAGTGGCTGATGGTTAAGTGCCGAAGCTGGGGGCTGTGCTGCTGCGATGTCCCTCGGGTGCTGCAGATTTCCTGGACCACCCCAGCAGGGTTCAGAGGCATCCACAGATGCATCCAGTGATGCTCAGGAGATGGGGTGGTTGGGGGGAAGAGGCAAACGAGTCCTGCCAATGGCAAGGCATGCATCTTCATCCCTGTACTCTCTCTCCCAACCCAAGACTTGAATTCACACCAGAGATCATTTGCTAGAGGGGGACTGAGTTACAGTTTTGCTATTCATTAGCTGAGCATGCACTGTCTATTCTCTAGGCCTTATCGTCTCACTTACAAATGGGGTTAATAATAACAGACCCGACACAAACAGGTATCTTGCAGAGCTTTTGAGAGAATTGGCTAACTCTGCATAGATAAATCTTTTAAATAATCCCCAGCACATTAAATGATGCAATCATTCAGTAAGTGTTATTATTGTGCAGTCGTATGATGATAAAATGGTATATACACTCACGATTTAAAACTCTGATCTCCCTGACCATAAAACCGATATTCCTTGGAATTAGGATGTATCGTTAGAAACAACTTCAACAACTTTTTCCTCCACACTCTCCCCCAACTTTCTGTTTATATAATGCTTTCACTTTCACCTGTGGGGTACTTACTAGGACGCACTAAGGCCCATGATTGCTAAGCCATGTTTCGCTGACTGATAACAAACATTTTCCTTGACCTCATTCATTTATTCATTTCCCACAACTTGAAGGCAGTGAACTACCGAAAGAAATAAGTGGCAGCCGCTATTTTATAACACTGCTAGTCTTCAGAAAAACTCTTTTGAGCATCTACAGGAAGACAGTAGGGCCCCTTCCCGTGCCCTCTATACGTTCTTCATACCTAATGGGAAGAAACACCTGACAAGACGATTTTCAGGTAATCTCCAGCTTCAATGCAATAAATGTGGAGGAACTGAACTTGAAAGCTTGTGGCATTTGACAGAATATCAATGGAATTGTTATGCACAGCTACGGTTTGGACCGACTATATGAAATTACATCACAGAAGATGAATGGCAGCATTTCAACAACTCTGAAGTGATAACCTTGTTGGCTAAGTTTAAGTTTGCAAGACACAGAAAAGTAGAAAATGTTCCCTTGGAACCACTTACAAATACAAGCTTGTCGTAGCTGCAATTGCATGGGTGTGACTACCCATGAAAACAGTATTATTAGAGAACAGCAAGGGAATAGAATCAAATATGGAAAGGCAACATTTTCTCAATGTATTAGCCACAAATGATAATTGCATTGGTGTGATCTAATCATTTAATTATCATGTAATTATTATAAAAGAACCCTCCAAAAGTATACTATCACAAATCCTAAACGTGGTACAGCGGAAGCATCTCAAGTGAACCCTTCAAATATTCTTTCCAGGACAGGAAAAGAGAAACACAAAACAAAAGCATGATTTTTTTTCTTCCTAGTTTTCCTCTGTTAACCTGACCAGTGTAAGTCATCCATGAAACCTTAAAATGTTTCTTCCAATTTTGATAGGAAAAAAATCATCCTGACTTAAGCCAGGGTATTTGGTGTTCAGGGTTTTTGGTTTTTTTATTTTTAATTTTGGTTTGGTTTGCTTTTTTGTTTTGCTGTTACCACAATCAGTTACAACAAACGTTGTCTTTCCCTTTGAACACCGTCAACGCAAAGCATAGTTATTTCTGGAAATGTATGCAAGAAAGTCAACTCAAGCCTGGAAAGGGCTCGGCCATCCGCTCTCTAAAAGGTGGCAGAGCTCAGCAAGCAGAAGTGGGAGAAGTTGCTCCTAAAGCACATCAACACACAAGGTAATCTTGGAGAAGTGAAAAGGTGGCCCAGAAGGAGACTGCCCCGGAACTAGGGACTATGGACCAATGCATCTCTGCCCTGCATGGAGGCACTCCCTGGTCTACCTGAAACGGAGCATACTCACTGGAAAGGGTGTGTGAATCAGGCAGGAAAATATACTGAGGACATCAGCCATGAGGACGGCTTCTTGGAGGTGCTCACAAAACTTGCCTCAAAATGAGTTGAAAGGAGCAAAGTGCTTTTCCCTGCGTGACAGCCACCTCCAAAAACCTTAATAATACATTTTAAGAGTGCATTTATATGAATTAAGGAAAGAGTGTAAATGGACCATCTGAAAAAGGAATGATGAGTACCAGTGTTCTGCCATAAAAGAATGATTTTAATAGAAGTGGCAGAGTTGCAGGAATGAATAAATTTAAGGATTCGTTTTATGAAAAAAGAGCAAAGTTGTGTTATAGGAGATTATGTGTTTTGGTCACTGATATTTGTGTGTGTGTTTGTGTCTAAGTACTAAGAAGTATATCCCTTAGAAATAAAGGATATAGAGGCTTAAGTTCCATATTACTTTATCCAGAATGTGTTCAAATGCAAATGATATAAGAGATGAAAGCTCTCGTCTGATATCTGCTCCAATAATTGATAATACACATGCTCCTAATTTCTGCCAAGCTAATCAATACAAAATTATATTCTACCTTTGTTTTAATTTTAACTTCTGATATCTAATGATATTGAGATTATCTCCACAAATTTTATCACCATTATGTTGGGTTTTTTTTTTGGTGGACTACCTCTTCACAGCCTTCACCCATATATTTATTGGTTTTTCTCTCCTTGTTGATTCTTCTATTTCTATTGGCTTTAAAGCAATGGTAGTTATTGGTACTAAGTACTAAATGATCTAAGGGAAGGCAAAATTGCTCAATCATTGTTCCATAATAGAATTGCATAGATTTAACTTTAACAGCAACCCCCAAAGAAAATGATGGTTAGCTGGGTATTTTAGATGAAAGATTAAAAACCTTTTTTTTTCTGTAAAGGATCAGATTTTAAAAACGTTTTACAGATCATTAAGTCTATCTCAACAATCCAGCTATTGTCACATGCGAATAAGTAAAATAGTAAGCCTGGCTTTCTTCAAATTTAACTTTATTTGCTGACAAAACCAGTAACTAGATCAGATTTGGCCCATGGGCGATAATTTCTCAACAGCTGATTTAGACAAAGGAGTCTGATCTTTACTTTTTGTTTAATCTGAGTTATGTACCTGTTTGATGCAACTAAGTCAAATTTTTAAAGACAAGTTAAGCAAGTTGAGTTTCCTAGCATTTAATTGTCACCTCTTATTTCATTCACAGATATTTAATTTGACAGCATCAGTGGCGTTTAGCTGGTCACAAACCACTTCTCTATTGGCTGCAAGTTTTTAGGTATTCACATCGTTATATTTCAAACTTAATATTCCTTTTAATTTATATCTTATGCCATTTTCCCAGAAATCAAAAAAGAATGTTTTAAATCTATAGAATAACCACCCACCATAACTTTGTAGATAGGTACTAAAATTTAAATTTCAGATAATTCTCAGGTGTCACGAGTGATATACTTTTTTTCACTATTTTCTCCAAACACTAAAAAAAATGTTTTTTAAATATTCTTAGCACAGAGTTTACCCATAAAACTGTTGACAGGTAAGATTTGACCCTTGGATTTTTTCTTTCTAACCTCTGTGTGCTAAACTTGGTATGTGCCAAATAGATGATTCTTTTATTCTGATTGTGATTGCTAACCTCCATTTTCAATCTGAAGATATTAAACATCCCTCTTCCTCCCCTTCTAACTCTCTTTCTCCCTTTTTCTTTACCCTACCCACAATCCCCCATCTCCTCTTTCCTTCTCCCATCCCTGAGATCTCTTGGTTAGTCTGACAGGGTGGTCGATACTTTGGTCTCTCCTCTCTCTCTCTCTCTCTCTCTCTCTCTCTCTCTCTCTCTCTCCTCTCTCCTCTCTCTCTCATTTTTGTTTGTCCCTCACCCTTCCCAAATAAAAAAAAGACTCTTCACTCACAAGAGAGGAAAGTCTGAAAAGTCTAGCTTCCAAGCAAGCAGTATCTCCAGAAATGCACACCACTGAGTTGGCGGGGGGGGGGGGGGGAGGGAAAAAAAAAAGAGTTCCCTCTATGGTGCTTTCTGTTCCTTTGATTTCAAACATCTCCTGCCACAGTACAGTGGCCACACTTCAAACAGAGTCTGCTGGATATTGGATGCTTTCATATCTAACCCTGCACAGTCCACTTCATGTAGGTTACACTAGCAAGATCGCCTCCTACAAGGACAGGATAGGCACGCTGACTCGGGGAATTACGGGGGATGGAAACACTCCCCCAGAGGGGAGCGTGAAAAGCTGAATCTCCTCCCAGAGCACCAGCAGTGTGATGAGGATGTGATGAAGTCTACACAAACACAAACACACAGCTAACTTATATGCACATACTTATGTATATGTATATACTATATATGTGATTCTCCAAAAATATGAGCAACGTACGCAGTTCAACTGCATTAAGATGTTCAGGCACTTCCTTTTTTGTATAAAAGACTAATTTTCATCAGTCAAGAAAGAGTTTTTCCTTCTCCATTCCTTTAAAATACCCATGTGGCAAGGAAACAAGGCATTCTGGGGCAGAAATGACATGATGTAGCTAAACCATGAGTGATTACATGCACTTCAATGTCTTTGAAGTTAAATTCTATTTTAGGGGCTGAAGAGATAGAGCAGGGTGCTTGCCTTGCATGTGCCAACCTGGGTTTGATACCTGGCATCTCATACTGTTCCCAGAGCACCACCAGGAGTGATTTCTGAGTGCAGAGCCAGAAGAAACCCCTGAGGATTGCCAGGTGTAATCTTATTTCAGTTTTTTTTGATATATGCCAATATCATTGATGTAAGATGACACTTCATCATCGCCTTAATTTGAATTGATAATAAGCCACGGTGTAGTGTTCTATTTAGACCCAAGCTGATAAGGGAATTCCATTTCCCCTGAACAGTTCATTGGCTTGGGGATGGTTAGGCGCCTAAAGCAACATAAGAAGAGGCCATCTCGGACATGTGTGGATACAGTCAGAAAGGGCACCTACATGGATCTTCCGGACAAGAACATGACCAGAACAGCGGATGACCTTCTAGTGAACCACAAGAAAAGGCCATGTCTGAAACGGAATCTGACCTACGTAGGAAGGCCAGGCCAAGAAAAGGATGCTCGAAAGAAACCCGTAGGATGGGAGGCCCCGAGATGCTTGAAGCCAAACACCCCGAGGAAGGTTCTCACGGAGGTGGCCAAACCCATCCAGCCCCGTCGCTTCGGTTGTACGTTGAAGCCGAGTTTTCCTTTACACCGAATCGCTGCGTTGGTTTCACACCACAGACTCGGGTGTCACTGTCGGCTGAGTGACCCGATGACTTGGCCGGGCCAGAGGATTTCCGGGCATTCCTTTGAGGAAGGGGAGATTCTGAAAGCCAGGCACGGGGGGAGACGAGTGTGGCACCAGTGTGAGCTTGCGGGGAGGCGAGCCGAAGGCAGAAAGCTGGGGCTGCAGTCTCGGTAGGAACTGATGAAGGTCTGGCCTTAGGGGAGACTGAGGACAAGACTGCGCTCCCTCAGTTCAGAGAGAGAAATCCAGGACACTGCCTGAGGATACAGCGCGATTCAGCCCCAGAGAAAGAACACAGGAGTCCGACCCCTTTCTTTCGTGACCCGCCGATGTTGTGCCTGTCGTTAACAAGCACTTGGGGAGCACCCACCAAGGACTAAGCGTCAAGCGCGACACCAGCCGACCACAGGGGCTCAACTGAACACGTTTCCAAGGCCCCAACTTTCATCCATCCCAACTCCCACTCGAGCGTTTTCCTCCAAGGTTCCGAAGACGGAACAAGACACGAGAGAATTCCTTCCCCTCGCACGCCGCAGAGAATCGTGCCTCCTGACCTACTTGCGGAGTGTACAGGACACTTGCAGTTTCCTTACCGCCGCTAAATGATGAGTTCTCCCTTATTCAATTAGTTCGCACTGACTCCTGGAAGCCAGAGTTCAGCGCGGAGAGCGCGGTCACATTCATGAGGTATTTACATATATTCATCACAGCACACCCTTTAGGATGACATTAATTAGAGTAAAATATTTGAATCTCACTGTGTTATGATTAGAGATACCACAATAATGGAGACGCTGCCACAGAGGAAGGGGATATCTGTATCAAGATAATGCCCTGGGCACTTAGAGAAGGCAGCGGTAAGCTTCTTGAGAGGAGCATTAAATAACTGATCTTTGTTCATTTTTTTTCCTTTCCCTCTGAGGCTACGAAGGGGTCATCATCCTTATTAATATTAACGTCGGCGCCCCCAGTGCAGTGCTCAGTGAGAACCCCTTGTCTGAGCGTCTGGAAAAGATGGACTCTAATCAAGCTCATTCTCGCCTACGCTTGTCCAACTTCCCTGCGAGCACGCTCACAATTTCTGATAACCAGAAGACATTCTTTCTTTAAAAACTGAGGGACGTGGGTCTGGAGCGATAGCACATCGGGGTGGGCGTTTGCCTTGCACGCGGCCGACCCGGGTTCGATTCCCAGCATCCCATAGGGTCCCCTGAGCACCGCCAGGAGGAATTCCTGAGTGCATGAGCCAGGAGTAACCCCTGTGCATCGCTGGGTGTGACCCGAAAAGCAAAAAAATTAAAAAAAAAAAAACCTGAGGGATGGCTATCTGGTGTTATATTCAAGAATCACCATTAAGTAGCAATAATAATAATAATATTTTAAAAACTGGAGTCATTAAACTTTGTATATACAAGGATGATGTGAGCTCACACTTCCATTCTCCTGATGAATTTTGCTGAGGGATGAGGAAATGGAACCTGGGGTAGGGTAAGTAACAGCGTAAATAGTCTAAACTTGCGGAACTAACTAGCCCAGGGTTAACCAGGGGGATCAATTTTCAAATCACAGCTCCATGTCTAATGTCAATGAGTGAAATACGCACAGGGTCATTAGCGCTGGCTGCAGGGTAGGTCTGAGTGTTCTGTCAGCAGTCTGTGTAAGGGCAGGGATTCCTACTTGGCCACCCTTCGTGGGATTTTTCTCCATGGGTGAGGGTGGGAGAGGGGGCCTTAGAGAATGCATGCTAGGGAGGAGGGAGGCATCACCAGACGCAAATGTTAGCATCCTGCTTTCCCCCCCTCTCCCTCCAGAGTGCCTACTAGCCTCATGGAAAGGCGAATGACAACTGAAACAAGTTCGTTGCTGGCCACCAAGCTGGTGTGTGGCAGAAATGGCTGGAATTCAGCACAGGGAAACTGCCAAGTCAAGGTCTTCTACTCCAGCAGCTGTATTTTGGAATGAGTCTGATGAAATAATTCTGACCTGGATCCAAACTGTGCGGTTCTCAAAGTTTGGTTTGTTTAGCTCTAATTTTGACAGTACTTATATCCTTCCCTGAGGATGTAGATCTTTGTAATGTATCAACACACACACACACACACACACACACACACACACACACACACTCCATCTTCTTCCTCCTCCTCCTTCTCCTCTTTCTTTGCTCCTCCTCCTCCTTCTTATTCCTTGTTAATTTATACTGTCTCCCTATCCTTCCCCGAGGATGTAGATCTTTGTAATGTGTCAACACACACTCTCTCTCTCTTTTCTTCTCCTTCTCCTTCTTATTCCTTGTTAATTTGTACCACATCCCTATCCTTTCCTAAGGATGGAGATCTTTGTAATGTATCAATTCCTCTCTCTTTCTCTCTCTCTCTTACTTTCTCCTCCTACTCCCTTATTAATTTATATTGCATCTCTTTTAAAATATGATACTAACTGGCAGTGAATATTAGACCATCATTCTGGATGACTTGAGCCCTTTATAGTCTTAAAAATACCTTTACCAAAATCTTCCAACGAGAGAGTCTCCAATGATTTGGATCTTTATAATGGGCTCTTCTAAACTTCAAAGTTTATGTCCTATTTGTTTGAAATGCATAAAAGCAGTTGAGTGATGCTTCCTCAGCTGAAATGGAAGATGTTTCTGAAGTTAGCCCCAGTCAGTTTCAAATTATACATGATGAATAAGCATACCCCTATATTGCTGAAATTTAAATACTAAAATAAATTGTGGCTTTTAGTTTGCTAACTGAATAGTGCATTATTATATTTTAAAAAGGAGATGGGAAGGGTACAAGTCACATTTATGATTCCCTTCACTCTAGATATATTATTTCTCATCTTTTATCGTTCTGAAAATCAGCAGAATACTCATAATACAAACGAGAAGGCTGAGATTCACTTGATGAAGTAACCTGCCCAAATACAGAAAGCAAATAAAGAACAATAGTTAATTTGAACACAGGTTAGTTTGGGCCCAAAGTACTTTTTTCTTTTCAATCACTACTTTTCAGGAGATAGATTTTCATAGAGCAACCAAGTATACTTTCTTCTGTCCTTTCAGACAAAATAATAAGAAAAAAGGAGCAACGTGACTGAGAGCCAGATTCCAACTAAGCATTCTAACTGGAGAAAAGTCCAAAGTGAAGGGAGAGGAGGAGCACGGTCCACAGATAATCTGATTACAAAAACAGAAACACCAGGACAAGGGGCTATTCCTTCCTTGCACTAGAAGAGAAAAGTCAGTGTTGACAAGAGAAAACGAAGGGGAAAACTGATAGGGCGGTTCCTTCCAAAGAGTTGGTAACACAAATCCAATAAGCTAATAAGCAGTAAATGAAAATTGAATGCCCAAAATATTTTTTTAAAAAATCACTGAACATCACATCTCAGCTGTTAATAATTGTGTCTTGATATCGTTGAAACTAAGAGAACAATAGGATCCGAACTAACTTCTCCATCAACTTGTAATAATCTAACAACGACATTCACTCGTGTTTTGTATGCCCACTATATTCTAAAAACTCTATCTTTTAAATACCAGGAGGTTGGCTCCACAGCTTGGAAGCTGGTCTCACATGCTAGAGGAAAAGGCAGCTCAGACAGAGAAGGGAACACCAGGTAAAGTGTGGTTGGAGGACCTGCTTGGGATGGGAGATGCGCGCTGAAAGTAGACTATAGATCGAACATGAGGGCCACTCAATACCTCTATTGCAAACCACAACTGGCCCAAAAGGAGAGAGAGAGCAAAAGGGAATGCCCTGCCACAGAGGTGGGGTGGGGTGGCAGGGTGGGAGGGATATTGGGATCATCGGTGGTGGAGAATGGGCACTGGTGGAGGGATGGGTACTCGAGCATTGTATGACTAAAACACAAGCATAAAAGTTCTTAAGTCTGTTACTGTACCTCATGGTGATTCACTAATAAAAAAAATTTTTTTAAAGAAAAAATAAATAAAAAATAAAAACTCTATCTCTTCTACCGTAATTATTTATCATGGCAACTGTAAAGAGAAGAGCTGGTATTTCCCAGCTTTATAGATGGAGATTTGCTTAGGGTTTACAGAGTCAGCAGATGGTAGATTTTGCAGCTGAACCCAATATGATGCTTCTTGCTGTTGCAATATACCACTCACCAAAGCAGTAATTGTTACTCAAGATGTTGAATTCAAAGCTTTTCTGCACTCTACCTTGTGGTCACTGTTTAATGAGGATGTCCCTTTTCAAAGAAAAAGTACTCCACCCATGGGGCTGGAGCTATAGTACAGCGGGGAGGGCATTTGCCTTGCACTCGGCCGACCCGGGTTCGATTCCCAGCATCCCATATGGCCCCCTGAGCACCGCCAGGAGTAATTCCTGAGTGCAGAGCCAGAAGTAACCCCTGTGCATTGCTGGGTGTGACCCGAAAAGCCAGGAAAAAAAGTACTCCATCTTTTGGCTTTTGTTTTGGAAACAGACCTAGCAGTGTTCACGGCTACTCCTGGCTCTGTGCTCAGGGATTATTCCTGGCAGGGCTCGGGGTACCATATGTGGTGGTGGGGACAAACCAGGGTCATGCATATGCAAGGCAAGTATGCTACCCGATTTATTACCACTCTGGCTCCCAAATATTCTACTTTATCTGTTCTTACTTATTGGGTTTCCTTCTGCGTGAACAACTGTCTCATAGTAGAAACTGTTTTTTCCCCAAAATCTAAAAATAAATGGAATAAGTAGTTCTTTTGGTTGCCTACTCATATGAAGGATGTTTTTATACACTTCATAAAACTCTGCCACAGAAGTACAAAAGAAAATGTATTTTCATTTAAAATGCTAAGTCTTTGATCTATGATCTAAATCACATTAATTCAAACTCTGCTGATTTGAAATTCATTGACTTATAGAATTTTAGAGATAAACAAATTAGAAGGATAAGTAGGAGTTAGTGGGAATATTTATCCTCCTAAGTAAAACACATTTGGGATACTGAAGAAAAACACAGAAATCTTGTAGCTGTTTACAAACAGTATGCCAATCTCTGATGGCTTCTGTCTGCACCATTATTAAAAGTAGTCTAGTGATACCAGTTCTTCTCAGTATCTTTGAGTCTCACGTGTACCCAAGAATGAAAAACATCTCTGCCCCTAGGTCTACCTTAATGATTAGTTTTTTTTTGTCTACACAGATTTCTTTTAAAGTTGTAAGTCTAGGGTGCGCTGCCAACCATTTAAAATGTGTTTCATTTTAATCACAGCACGCAGGACCATATAGTTCTATGGAACACAGCTGCATGTGCCATCAAATATATTAATCCTGAAGCATCGCAGCGATTCTCTTTCTGACTGCTTCGGACAATGCATATCAGGTGCTTTTTTTCTTTTTCACAGCAAATAAATAGGTATGTTTTGGAAATAGCATTCCGTGTCATAATTAAGCTCGGAAGACAGGAGGTTAAAGAAACTAAACAACTTTCATTCCTGTCGGGGGTTCTTGGCGCATCGGCTATGCTAATGATATGGTGAATATCCAAGAAGTAGATTTTGCAGTCAATGCTTCACAGACATAAATGTCATTGTGCATTAGCTATTATTATCATCTACAGTTGTTTTCCTCAAAATGCCATTTGGGGAAAGCTCATAAGTTAATCATCATTTGACAGAGAATTATGTGTTATATAGACTTTTCTTTTTATATTCACTAATCCCACCTTTTGAAATATGCTTTTTTCACAACAAATCACAAAGTTGCTTATGACAACCACCCCCTCCACAGACAAGTTTGAAATGTGCCCTTCTGCTTTGATTTCGCAAGAAAATATCTTTTCAAAGAGTTCTGAAAGCCTTTACTGTTTTTGTTTTTCGATTCCAGAGAGGCAGAAGGTTCACAACTTAGAGTTTTAATGCTACACATATATATATATTTTTGACACTCTTTTGTCTCTATCATCCTCAGCTATCAGGCCTCTATTTGATTCTCCAGACTCATTCCCAGCTGCCTTCTAGAGTAAGATCGTTCCAGAAGCACGTCTTTGTCCATTGCATTCTATTTACTTAATTTTTCTTCCCATTCAAATAAAATTTCCTCCAGTCATTGATTGGCATGCACAATTTCCCAAAACAGGATGAGACCCTAAAGACATGAAGGATGAATATGATGGACCCCCACTCCTACATCATGGGGTATCATCTTGAATGGGAGGAGAAAAATTCAAATGATGCAGATTTGCATCCAGTGAAATCTGCACAAAGAGAGATGCAGTTTGACTGGGCGCCGAAGGTGCATTGAACTGTATGATTCAAGGACACAGTCCTAATGACTCTGACACTCCAAAATGAGCATCAGAGCAGTACCTGAGTAATTATTTCTTAGGAGCACTAAGATTATAGTTTGTGGGGGAGGGGAGAGTGTTTCTGGCATAGAGCAGAGGTAATAAGCAGAGAGAAAGCTTGTCTTGTCTGAGGACCTGGGAGGTTTTGTGTAGGGGATGGAGTAATAGTCCAGCAGGTAGGAGCTTTCCAGGTTTGAGAGTATCCTGGCTTTGATCCCCGGCATCCTAGACAGTCTCCCAAATTCAATCCCTGGTCTATATGGCCCCTGGGCACAGCCAGTGTTAATTCCTAAGCAGAGTCAGGAGTAACTCCTTAGCATCCCTAGGTATGGCCCCCAAACAACAACAACAGCAACAAAATGAAAGATGACGTCGACAGAGAAAAGAAAGATGGCAAATAAATAAGAAAGACGCAGAGAGATAAACAGGGAGAGAAAGACTTTGAGTGATTTGAACCACGTGTCCCTTTCTTTTCTCTGTATGCAATCACATGACAATATCTCAGTCTTCTTCTATTTTCTCTCCTTACAATGCAGTAGCTAAATGATCTCCTTCACTTAAGACCCAGCCCCAAACAAAAACGGAACAACAGCAACCAAACTGCACATCTCATTAGAGGTTCTAGCAATTCCACTCATTAGCAATAGTTTTGGCAACCCAGTCATGAAGCGATGAAGAGAAATGTATGGTCTCCCTCTCACCAACCTAGGTGCGAGGGGCAAGTGTCCACTGTAAAATATTGGGAGGCGAATGAGAAAGATGCCCCATGGGGGAAAATAGACACACACTGTTGTCTACACAAACTGATGAAAAATAAAAGAGGACCTGCCATATTCGGCAACTTCTGATATCTTATTCATAAACTTCCATTTTAAGAATGTCTCCAGATTCTTGGAGTTTGTCCAAGAAAAACAATAAAGACCGATGTACAATGGTGCACCAAGATGTTCCTGAAAGCCCACTTATCGTAGCAAAACGTGGGGAATAATGTCAAGATCCTTCAAAAGAGGTTTTCAGGTTTCAAAACTGACAAGTTAGCCCTGCACAGGGACACTATATAGCCACTCAACATAATGATGTGGGCTGAAAATGCTGAAATCAAAAGGAATCTAAGATAAATCATTAAGTGCCATATGATATGGCAGTCTATGATACATCATCAACTGACGAATGCAGGTTGTCAAAAAAGCCATCACAGTATGACCTCAATGACATAAAATTGCATACGTACCTTGTTGTAGGAAGATGGTGAGCAGAATGGGTACCAAAAAAGATAACAAGGGTAACTTCAGAGTGAGAGATGCTCACTCTGTATCATTATGTTTCATTTAGATAAGGTGCATAGTATATGGAGAGATGAGAAATTCTAAACCTAACTCAGTTTTTACTTTCATTTTGTTGTTATTGTTTTCAGTTTGGGGTCACACCTGGCAACGCTCAGGGCTTACTTCTGGCAGTGCTCAGGAGACCATATGGAAAGTCGGGAATTGAACCTGGGTCAGGAACCCACTGGACTATGTCTCTAGCCCCTCAATTTTTATTTTTCACTGTATCACTGTATCACTGTCATCCCGTTGTTTGTCAATTTACTTGAGCGGGCACCAGTAACGTCTCTATTACACTAAGCCCTGAGATTTTGGCAGCCTCTCCTTACTCGTCTTTCCCAACGACTGGAGGCTCTTACAGGGTCAGGGGAATGTTATCGTTTTTTGGCATATCAAATACAACATGGGGAGCTTGCTAGGCTCTTCCATATGGGCGGGATTCTCTTGGTAACTTGCTGGACTCTCAAAGAGGTATGTATATATCTGTTACTGGTATTTTGGATATGAATGCGCCACGGGGATCTTGTCAGGCTCTCCCAAGTGGGCAATAGACTCTTGGTAGCTTGTCAGGTTCTCTAAGAGGGAGAACTAGGCTATTAGATGTCGGATCTTGGTTTTATAGTCTCTGGATGTTGGCCTTTGATGGGATTACACGGCTCTGGATGTACAGAACTCTGGGTGTCCCTGCCTAGCTACTGGAAAATGGGGGATCTGGGTGGAAGATCTCAGTGCTGATCTGAGCAGCCTTGGAGATCCCAGCCCCAGGTCCCGCACACCTGGGTTCCTTTGCTGGATCCTCCATGCGTGAGGCTTGTCCAAACATGTGGAGAGTGGCCTGAGCATGACCGTGGCTGGGTTCTGGAGGTTCTCAACTGTCAATTTTTAATTTTACAAAAGTATATTACACACTATACAATAGTATATATTATATCTAATAATATATAATATCTAATATAATATTAATGATGTTATTGAGAATGCATTACATTGTTAATAAGTGATATTTTTGTTTCCTCCACTAGATTAAAAGCTCTTCAAGAATCACAATTGTATCTTTTATTTCTCTTTTAGTGCCCAAATTCCCTGGAATAGGGAACTAAGTGTCATGGGTCCTAAGTCCATCATGAGGACAGTCCAGGGACCCAGACCCAGGGGGCAAAAGGCAGAGCCAGCTGCCACAACAATGGACCTTCTGGGTCCACTTCAAAAGAACAGTTTATGATCAAAGCCAAAGGCAAATATTCTGCGAGCACATGACAAGGCCACTATCTATGATAAGAACAATGAAGAGTGGGCGCAGCAAAACTGCCTTGAAACATGTTACAGAGGATTTTTTTTAAAGTTGAATACCATGAGATAGAGCATTACAAAGGTGTCCATGATCTTGTTTCAGTCACACAATGTTCCAACACCCATCCCTCCACCAGTTTCATTTCCCAGCACCAATGTCACCAATTTTTCCCTTACCCCCTAAATCCCCCCACCCCACCCACCCCAGTCTGCCTATATGACAGGCACCTGCCTCTGCTCTCTCTCTCTCTCTCTTTCTCTCTCATTATTTTAGGCATTATGGCTTGCAATACAGATGCTGAAAGGTTATCATGTATATTCCATTACCTATTCAGTTCTTGTCCAGAGTGATCATTTCCAACAACTGTTATCATATTGGACGCTCCTCTATCTTAACTACCCTACATCTCACTGACACACACACTTGTGGTAATTTCTAACCACTGACCAGCCCTCCTGGCCCTTGTTTTTCCCTGTTCTTGGATATTCGTCTCACTACTTTTTATTTTTTTTTTAATCTCTTACAAATGAGTGCAGTCATTCTAGGTCTGGCCCTCTCCTTCTCACTCATTTCTCTCAGCATGATACTCTCCACATCCATCCATTTCTAGGCAGATTTCATGACTTCATATTACAGAGAATCCTTAATGTCTCCCATCCAGATTAAAATATGCCCAAGGACTGGGGTCTCGAAGAAACCAACAGGAGCTAGATGGACTAAGAAACCAACGCTACATCCCCGAGCGGATGCTTTTAGACCTGCCTCCCCCTGCTTCCATTGACTAGCCAGTAATTTTTTTAATGTTTCATTTATTAATTTTCTCTCCAAAACTCCAAGTTTGAAGCTCCCCTCTAACTGCCCTTTCATGGATCGCTCAAAAATAGCCTTTCATTTTCCTCTAGGTCTCCATATCCTGACCAGCGTTTGCTGAAACGGTGAAGTAAGCAGCTTTTGCCTCTGGCTCCAACCTACCTAGCTTTTATCTTGCCCTCCCCAGACAGCCTTCCCACCCCTTTCCCCCCCAGTCCTTTCTCTAGTGACATTTGCTGATAACAGTGTAGTTAGGAGCTATTTTTTTCCCAGGGGGATTTGCATTTTAAGAGGTCCCTTTCCTACCCAGAATTCCCTACATGGACCATCAGTGTTCAAAGACAAGCAAAGGAGGACAATTTGTTGAAATATATGTAGATAGATGTAGACTCAAACACATGAACATATATATGTATAGAGTGTGTCCAGGTTTGGCAGAAAAACCAAATAATCGACAACTAGGATAACATTCTCCAAAGCAATCACCAGCTACAACTGTGTAGAGTTGGCCTGCCCAGAAGACACCCATCTGGGGGTTCTCCAGACTGCCACACTCCCCCCTGCCCACTCCCTACTGCACTGGCAGGTACCCAGGTGAAATCAGTGTCATTTTGAGAGTACAGACATTTTCCCCAGGGTACGACTATTTACCCGCAGCGAGGACCTTAAGAAAGCAGACCCGAGACGCATTGCTTTTCTGAGACCAACTGTGATGTACTCACGTCCACGTCACGGAAGTGCAGGGACTCCAGGCCCGTGGCCCAGCGTGAGCCCTTCCGAGTCCGGTCCCCAGTAAAGTGGCAGGAGAGAGAAAGGTTTGCTTGGACCAGTATCCACTCTTCCGGTCAGCCTGTACCTCCTGAGTGTTTGCCACAGATTGGATGGGTCAGGGGCACCAGGAAAGATGATGCTGGAAACGATAAGCAATAGTTATAGGGGAGTCAGGGATCATTCCCAAGCAAGTTCTGATTTGTTCTCAAAACACCCATAGGAGGTGCATCCTATTGTCTTTTCATAGATGAGTGGGGGGGATGGGGAATGAAGGAAGGCAATCTGCTAATGCACTGCTAAGAAGTGAATTGGTTGAGTTAGGAACCCGGGTAATCGAAGAAGGGTAGAGCAATCTCGGCCGTTATATTTATTACTCAGCCTCTGAAGTTCTCAGACACCACGCCGGTGCTTTCGCCTCCTGGGGCTTCCCAAGAGCCGCTTTCCAGGTTCTTTGAAGGAGACCACAGAGATAAGACCGCTTACCTCACCGGAGTTTTAGATTTATGTTTATTTTCTGAATTCCTCTAATGTTTGTTCAAAGTTCTAATCGGGATCATTTACCAAATCCCTTATTTTCCAATATTTTAATTAACTTCTTCTCAGATCAGCCACGGCAGTATCCCTCCTTCTCTCCTTGGCTGAATTTATAAATCCCCAGTACAGAAACATAAACAAACTAACAAATAGAACCCCCGCTAATCCTCCCCGACAATTCCTGTGTTTTATCTAATGAGCCCTAATGTATTAGGATAAACAGCCATTCCAAACTATTTGGTCAGAGTTTAGAGAATCAATTTTTTGTAAGTATTCGGGTGATTTTCTTCTTTTTAGGGGGCTCAGGACTAAAGCTTCAGATGCAAACTCCAGGACCTTGTTGCTACCACATGATGCTTTTAATCTCTCTTATTAGAACACACTCTTGGAAAGTTCTGTGTGGATAAGATTCCCACCTCTACCCTCGCCCTTCAACACACACACACACACACACAAATACACACACACACACACACACACATACACGGCCAAGAAGCCACCTCAAGCAAGCAGACATCTGGAGCGTTATCCAGGGGAAGTAACAGCAGAAGAATAAAGGTTCACAATTACAGTGCTCGTTTAAATACACATTTCAGTGTGTTTTCAGCAGAGAGGAAAACTCCAGCTTTCTTAACACCTCTGCCTGCCTCCATTCTCTGACTCCCGTCTCCATTCTAAAATGAAAACTTTGTGAAATAATCACACACCAAATACCCATTATCTCCTTTTATTCCCCTCTGCATTTAAACCTCTGTAAGTAAATGGTCTTATTTTGTGGGTTCTTGTCTCCAAAATTATCATTTTGTGATATTTCTACAATATAAATAAGAAGACTGTTATGATATAAACAAGACTTAGAACAAGAAGAAAAGTGATGCAGGGTCTACAGAGACCTCTGCAATCATAAATAGCAGTAGACACCCAAGAGTCCCAGGGGAGGGAGAATCAATCCACAGTTTACCCAAGTTCTGAATAGGTCTCTGGAATGCTGGAATTTCTTCCCATAATGTGAATGAGGCTTGAATTTGCCTCTAGTTGGGCCTCTCCCTTTGTCATTCATATTTCCATTTACTAGTGAATGTGAAACTTGTGGGGGCAGAGCGATAGCACAGAGGGGAGGGCGTTTGCCTTGCAGAAGGCCTACCTGGGCTGGATTCCCAGCATCCCATATGGTCCCCTGAGCACCACCAGGAGTAACTCCTGAGTGCATGAGCCAGGAGTAACCTCTGAGCATCACTGGGTATGACCCAAAAGCAAAAAACAAACAAACAAACAAACAAACAAAAAAAAACAAGAATGTGAAAGTTGCCTAGTGGGTTGTACTTTTTATATTATCAAACTCTCTCCAACCAGTTCACACCATTCCTCTAACTGTATTTACTGAGAGTGTTAATATTTGTCTGCCAGGGTTGGTGAGGGGATTACTTTTCTGTAAACAAGGATCATAGTACATGGGAAATGGGAAATACATATGTACATATATTTTCCATGAATAAACTTAACAACCATTGGCACACAGAAAGTGCTTAATGAATGATCAAGATCCATTTCTTCATTATCCTCTTTCTACCTAGAATAGTTTCTTCTGTATGTCATAACCACTAATTAGTACCATCTCATACAGCAATTTTGCCAGCCACATCACTGGGGGAATGAAATCCATTCCTTTGACTCTTTAGTTTCCAGAATCCTGGATTTTGACAGCCAAATTCCCTTGACTGAATTGACTGCGTGCAATTAATACTGATGTTCTCAAACCTCCCAATTGTTATTCACCAAATATTTTCCTCCTTGTTAATGGACTATCCCATATACCGGAGTCCCTAACTCTCTTTTATTAACCACAAAAATTCCTAACTGCCCTCATTCAGCCTCAATAAATGATCTAATCTCCCATTTTACTAATGTTTCAGGATGTTAAATTCAACTCTTCCTGTTGTCTTGAATTTTCAGCATAGGTTCTTTGGCTGAGAAGAACACAATAGTTGCCAAATGTTCCCTCACTCCAAAGAGAGTTACTAAACTAGCTATACAGGACTTGCATAAGAAGATGGATCAAAACCAATTCTGCTAACATTGGTCCATGCCTCTCTTTCTTTCTGAATGTATAAAGCATTGAGATTTAAAGAACATATGAGGAAATTTCACTGGGGGAAACTGCTGAAATACAGTTTTATTCAGTCCTTGTTCCTCACCTTATACGAAGTGAAATTCTTTGCAAAATGATCCTAAGAAGACCTTAGCAAAATATTATATTTAGGGGCTGGAGTGATAGCACAGCAGGTAGGGCATTTGCCCTGCACGCAGCAGACCCAAGTTCAATCCCTGTCATCTCATAGGGTCCCCCAAGCACCACCAGGAGTGACTCCTGAGTTCAGAGCCAGGAGTAACCCTTGTGCATCGCTGGGTGTGACCAAAAAAAGCAAATAAATAAATATATTATATTTATTTGTGTGTGTCTTGGGTTTGATGGCACAGCAGTTGGGCGTTCGCCTTTCACGCGGCTGACCCGAGTTCAATTCCTCTGCCCCTCTCGGAGAGCCCGGCAAGCTACCAAGAGTATCAAGCCCAAGAGGCAGAGCTGGGCAAGCTACCCGTGCATAATGGATATGCAAAAAACAGTAACAATAAGTCTCTCCATGAGAGACGTTACTGGTGCCCACTCGAACAAATTGATGAGCAATGGGATGACAGTGACAGTGATTTGTGTGTGTGTGTGTGTGTGTGTGTGTGTGTGTGTGTATTCCTGCAGATAGACAGGAAGGTTAAGCTGATTCTTAGAACGAAAGGTCTGAAGGTCAGTTTCAGTGTGTAAAGTCAGTCCTTGGTTGCGAAAGAGAGAAGGCTGCATGAAGACAAAGAGGCCCCTCTACAAACATGTCGGAAAGGCCAACATTGACTGGGAAATAAAACGACCCTCCAGGTCGTGGTAGCATGGATCATCAGTGACCTGCAGGGAAGGATGAAGCTTCCAGCAGCGATGGACAACCAGGAGAGTGTTCGGGTGGAACTGAAAGCAGAGCCAAAGAATAGCGACCTTGCCTGGACCACAGGCATGGCGGGGGCTTCCCAGCGGGAACGTCTTTGAGAAACTCAGCAGAAAGATTCTCTTTTGAGAAACCCGGCGAAGGAGCTGTGGAGCCGGCGAGTACACATCCGTCTCGAGAGGATAAGGAACAACACATGACAGCTACCTGGGCTACATGAACGGAGCAATTCCAACCTCCGTCCTCCCCTTACCTCACCGCATGTGGGCAAAGTGAAATATCAAGAGGCAGGAGCTGAGTACGAAGGAGAAGAAGAAATCCTTGTGTCCAATTCATTAATTAGACTCTCATAAGAGAGGGGGATGGGCTCAAGAGGAGCTGGAGCAATAACACAGCTGAGGGGGCGCTTCCCTTGCACTTGGCAGGCCTGGATTTGATTCCCCGCATCCCAGAAGGTCCCCTGAGCCCTGGCAGGAGTGATCCCTGAATGCAGAGCCAGGATTCAGCCCTAAGCACACAGATGGGTGTGGCCCGAAACACCAACAACACCTCCCTTCCACCACCACCCCCATCTCCTCGCCACTGCCTTGCAAAAAAATCAGGCCTAATGATTTTTAATTGAATCACCATGAGATGCAGTTACAAAGTTGTACATCATCATCATCACCATCATCATCATCCTGTGATCATCAAATTTCTCAGCAGTCTCAGTAACATCTCCATTCGTCCTAGCCCTGAGATTTTAGAAGCCTCTCTCTACTCGTCCTTTCCAATGGTGCCGCCATTGGAGGCTCTTTCGGGGTCAGGGGAATGAGACCCATCGTTATGTACAAAGTTGTACATAAATTGAGCAATTCAGTCCTTCCCCTACCTCATGTGGGGAAACTGAAAAAGAGCCAAGCAGGAGGTGAATAAGAGGAAGAAGAAGACATTCTTGCATCCTTCTTTTTTTTTTTTTTTTTTGCCCACGAGTTCCTGAGCCCAAACCGGGGAAGACCTGGCCATTTCCAAGGGGGTGTCTAAAGTAACTGTGTTATGCGCCAAAGCCAGTAGGCTGGGATTGGGAAGGAAACTGGGGATACTGGTGGAGGGAAGGTCAGTCACATTGGTGGTGTTCAAACACTGCATGTATGAAACAACTGTATAATAAACAAGTCTTTTAATTGCAATGTTGTTTTTTTTTTTTTGCTTTTTGGGTCTCACCTGGCAATGCACAGAGGTTACTCCTGGCTCTGCACTCAAGAATCATCCCTGGCAGTGCCCAGGGGATCCTATAGGATGCTGGGAATCAAACCCGGGTCAGCCGCGTGCAAGGCAAATGCCCTACCCGCTGTGCTATTGCTCCGGCCCCTTAATTGCAATGTTTTTAATAAAAAATTTTAAAAAGAAATAAATATTTTTTAAAGGGGTCTCTGCCAGAGAGAGAGAACAGCAGCTTGGGTGTTTGACCTGCATGAGTGCATCCAAGTTTGATCCCCAGCACCCCATGTGGTTTCCTGAGCACCGCTGGGTGTGGCCCAAACACCAAATAAATAAATAAATTGGGATATCATTAGAGAGTAAATATCAGATTGGTTGTGACAATTAGCAAAATTAAGCCCAGAGTAATGGTGGTACCTGGCCAAGATTTTGCCCAGATTGTACAGGAATGAGTGTGGGTAGCCCACTCCAGGAACAGAGAGAGAAGAAAGCAACCCCCTAGCTGTCTTCACTCACGCCCAGGTCTCTACAGAATTAGAGCATGAAGACCTTTTGATGGGGCTTGTATTTCTCTCCCAATCTCCTTAGGAGTTTATCATTTCTTCCCCTTCTCCCTTCTTTATTTTCTCATGACTCTTGAGAATAAGCCTCCCTCCAGGAAGATAATGAATTTTTCCTAACTTCCTCTTTGTGGCTCTTTATTTATTCTCCAATTGATTTTGCTTTGGAATTTGGTCCTCCTTCATTTTCCATGACACTGCACTCTCTTTACTGCGCTCGGTGGCCATTTCTCAGCCTCCACTGCTGTTTTATTTTGTCTCCCCATTCTTGATGACTCTCCCTATTTTCCTCCTTTTCTCTATGCCACAAAAGCTCACTCTCTCTCTCTGACTTCAAATAACACCACTATTCTTATGATTTTCAGAGTTTCATGTTCGACCTTGGTGTTCTGCTCAAGTATAAGATGTTTTCAAAGGCCTGCAAGAGGTCCCATATTTTTTTATTTCTAGAGTATTTTGCCTCCACCTTCTTTAATGAAATTCTATACATCATGTAAAAAGAGCTCAAATGTCACCTTCTTTGAGATCTTTGATAATTCTTCTTCCCTTGGAACAAGGAACAGATCTCATTTCATTCTTCTCAACTACAACACAATATACTTTTTTAAAAAAAATTATTTGCCCCTCTGATGTGCCCGAACCTCTGCAGACAACTGTGGTGTCTAATCCTTTCAGCCTTCTAAAGCAACTTCCAAAGCACATAACACAGTCCTCTACAATTAGAACATTCTTGATCACTGCTAAATTAAACTGAAACGAAGATCTGGGGGAGGGAAAAATGGAGTCGACATCTTCAAAGACAGTTCCTTCACATTTGGCAAGTTAGACCTGGAGGCGGGGCTAAAAGGCTCGAGTGCATGTTTTTGTTTCGTTTGGGGACCACTCTAGGTGATGCTCAGGGGTTCCTCCTGGCTCTGCACTCAGGAATCACTCCAGGAGGGCTCGGGGGACCATATGGAATGTCAGGAATCGAACTCAGGTTGGCTGCATGCAAGGCAAATGCCCTCCCCACTGTCCTATCACTCCAGACCCTTGAGTGCATATTTTGAATATGCAAGTCCAGGTTCAATTCCGGAACTGTTTAGTCCCCTGAGCACCGCTGGAAGGGCTCCCAATTATTGCCAGGTATGGCTCCCCCAAATTCCAAAAACTCTCCTAAGTGTTCTAAACATCAAGGGGTGGAGACAGGATGAATGCACAGGAAAACAGCCACTGAATCCAAGGGGGCCTATTTCTTCTCTAGAACTTAACTCTTCTTCTCTGGAACATTTATTTGGACCATTTTTTCACTGTCTCAAACTAAAAACTCCTTCAGCGGGAGTTTTATCCACAGAGGAAGCATTGTTGAAAACAAAAAGTTCCTTTGGGTGGATTTCTGGATCAACATGCGGAATAACAGGAAAACTCTAAACTTAGTCAAGGCGAAGATGGAATGATAAGAAGCCAGCCCTGAAATGCACGGATGTGAGTCAGTATATCTATCCTATAGATACCAAGGATGCATACATGTAGGCGTCTATTCAGATGCTCATGGGAATATACCTGCTTCATCAGTTTAGTTGAAATCACGAAATGAAAAATTTGATAGGTATAGTCCCTCACCATTGACTTCGTGTGGAGGAAACCCGACCCAACCCAAACCTTTTTTGTGTGTTTTAACTATAAAGATGAGCACGCTGAGTTACCTAACTCTACTGTGTCCTCATTCTTGGTTGCTTCCATGATAACCTCACCCCTCCACTGGCAGAGCCTATAAACAGTTAAGAAGAATGGAAATAGAGGCCTCTTTTCCCAAAAATTCACTGTTGGAAGATAGAAACTTGAAGTTCTCCATTCGGTGAGCTCCATTCTACATGGATAAAGGTGGCTTCCCTGCTGATGCCCTCTCCTGATCAACCTGGTTTTCCCTGATATTTGGCATCTTACTTAGACGTCATCAATAGTCATTCTCGAATTATTTGACCGATGGATGTCTCAAGTGTCTCATTTCCTTCAAGTGACGATAACCTCTCTGAGCTCTAATCTGTTTTCCTCATCTTGCTCCTATCCCTTTCACTCTCCTTCTCCTTCTTCCTCTTCCTTCCTTCCCTTCCTTCCTTCCCTTCTTCCCTCCTTCCCTTCCTTAAAGGGAAAATTCATTCCTCTCCACAGTGACTATAGACTGGAGTGATAGCACAGAGGTTAGGGCATTTGCCTTGCATGTGGCCAATCCGGGTTCGATTCCTCCATCACTCTCGGAGAGCCCGGCAAGCTACAGAGAGTATCCCACCTGCCCAGCAGAGCCTGGCAAGATCCCTATGGTGTATTCGATATGCCAAAAACAGTAACAACACGTCTCACAATGGAGACGTTACTGGTGCCCGCTCGAGCAAATCTATGAACAACGGGATGACTGTACTACGACAGTGCTACAGTTCACTGCATTTTGGAGGGGTCTATCTTATGGCATGTAGCAGCACACCTTGTGATTACGCTTTGTCCTCCTACCTAATTTCCTTAATCGCCTTATATATCCCCAACTTTGTCTACACCCCTGTAGGTCTTTCTAAAGCCTCTAACATAATGATATTATGAGTGTTCAAACGATGATGAATGGAAAAAAAAAATGTCTAACATCTTTTCTCATTCCCCAAATGAGAATTTGGTATATAATTTGGCATAAAATTTGGTATGTCTGTAACCAAAATACATGGGTCACATACAACAAAGATTCTTTAATATAAAAGGATATGCCTTGGGATTTGCATGCCACCATCCTGGGCTCAATCCCTAGTACCATATGGCCCCTCGAGCACCAGCAGGGGCAACTGCTGACCACCAAGAGGCAGTGCACCCTGAACACCTCTGGGGGGAGGGGGGTGGCTCCCAAACCCAACAAATAAATTAAGAAACAAAGTACAGATAAACAAACATCCTTCAGATCCTTGGATGCTTATTCCCTCGAAGAGCAGAGCTTCACTCCTTTCTTCTGGACTAAAGGATGGATGACTAACTTGCTCGGAAAGGAGCAACGTATGGAAACGTGACGTGCCAACACTCCGAGATTGTCATAAAAGGCAGCCCTGGCCCACACGCGGACGTTCTCGTGTCAGTCTCGGTCTCACTCCAGGGGAACCAGGATTCACGCAAGAGTCACTCACTCCAGGGAACGCAGGTCCCCCGAAAGGCTGAGGAAGCAGAACAGCTGATGCTTTGGGCGAGCAGCAGGGGCTGAGGCCAGCCAGGGACCTCCTGGGGTACGAGTCAAGTCCCCCCCTCTCACCCGATCTTGCAATGACCACAGCCAGTGCCAAACTCACAACTTCTAGGACCCTTTACAGCACCGCCTTGCTTAGTCCTTCTCCTCTTAGTGATATGTGCCAAAAGCAGCCTACAGATGAGAGGCCTTGGCCCTCTCGTGAAGCCTATGTTCGCCCTCGAACACAGATCTCGCCGGCTCATCTCTGTATTTCTTGGCGCACCAGTTTCCGCTCTGCGGAAGCCTGTATTCTCTCGTATGTACGCACTTCTCCCTCTCTCCCCTCCCATCTTTCTAAGTAAGTTTGGAGGAAAACTATTGCTTTACCCTAACAAACAAGCAAACCCCAAAGAGGACTTACCCTGTAGGAGCTAACACTTGGGGACGCTGACATTTTTCCAGATGTTCAAGAGAGCCAACACTTCTGACACTGAGAAATACCTTCTTACTAAGGCACCAAAGAACACTGCTAAGGGGAATCGTCAGAAATCAGAGGCGTCTGTTTGACCGCTGAAGCCACTCGGTACGAACTCCGAAAAAAGCGACAGAGGGACCTCAGGTCATAAACAAAAAAAAACTAAGAAATTCTCCCCGTCTCTCCTTTGGGGTACCGAGAAGGGAGAGAAGGGCTTATCTCAAGGAAACTGAGTTTGTGGCTTTTGTCTCTTTTGTCTCACCGAGTGATCTCCCACAAAATTTGAACCAACACAATCTGAGAAGAATTTATCGCAGCAATCATACTGCAGTGGACAGAGAGGATACAGAATGAAATGAGACTCTTAGATGCTGACATTCTCCTTAGAGAAAGCAGACTGGGAAAATGACTCAGGTGCAAATACATCCTACCTGTTATTTAAAAAAAATAAAATAAAAAAGAGAGAGCAGAGGAGGTGAAGGAGAGAATGAGAAAGAGAAAGAGATAGAGACAGAGAACCAAGTGTCCAGATGGTACAACCCAGATGGTGGGGCCCAGAGCCATGAAGAATTATTCCCCGGCCCAGAGACCTTATCAATGAACCACCAACAGCTGTCCGGCTGAATTTCACAATAGCGATAAACCAGTGACATTTTTATGAGTCTCCTATTTTTTTACCCATTTGACTCAGGGACGCTCCAGTGGTTATCCAAAGTTTGGCTCACTGTTATGCATATCATGGGTATTGTGTAAAGTTGGGAAAACAAAACATATTCCTGTAGTTTCATCGCTAAGAAAAAAAACTATACTCAAGTGGAACTTAAGGAACAGAATCTTTTTTTTTTTTTTTTGCTTTTTGGGTCATACCCGGCGATGCTCAGGGGTTACTCCTGGCTCTGCACTCAGGATTTACTCCTGGCGGTGCTCAGGGGGACCATATGGGATGCTGGGAATTGAACCTGGGTCGGCCACGTGCAAGGCAAGCACCCTACCCATTGTGCTATCACTCCAGCCCCAGAATCTTTTTTATGTTATCTGGGGGCCACACCCAGCACTGCTCAGGGTTCAAACAGAGGTTGGCCATGTGCAAAGCAATCACTCTCTGTTCTCTCTCTGTTCTCTCTCTGTTCTCTCTCTCTCTCTCTCTCTCTCTCTCTCTCTCTCTCTCCTATTCTCCTATCTCCTCTCTCTCATTTCTCAGAACAAAATCCTCAAGTCTTATTCACGTGTGGATTCCATCTAGAGAACATTTAGGAATTTGAACTGAGGTTGCACTAGAATGAGACTGGACAGCCCTAAAGGGGCAAACAGATTTTATAGGTGAAATAAATATAAATTTTCGGACAGGGGATGACTTGGGAGTTTCACCAATTCTTTTGTAACGCTCCAAGATGTGGTGGTCTTCTCTCTCTTTAGAAGGGGCTAGGGGCTGGAGCAATAGCACAGCGGGTAGAGGGTTTGCCTTGCACTCGGCTGAAACAGGTTCGATTCCCAGCATCCCATAGGGTCCCCTGAGCACCACCAGGAGTAATTCCTGAGTGCAGAGCCAGGAGTAACCCCTGTGCATCGCCAGGTGTGACCCAGAAAGCAAAAAAAAAAAAAAAAAAAATAGAAGGGCCTAGTGGGCGGACATGCATGTCATGGGGTTTGTTTCCAATGCAACGATGGCGATGACTCGTGACTCCTGAGATTAACTGACACGGGTGGCGGGTGCTTTCTCTTGCTTTAACGAACTTCCTCTTCCTCTTCGAGTGAGCGCTTGTTCTGAGGGAAGCCCCTGCTCTTGACCTAAGGCGGCTCATGCCTCCATGAGGAAGGCCTTAGGTCCACAGCCTCAGGAGTCTGTTTGCAGACAGCTGCCCAGCCTTCATGATGTCTCCAGAACACAGAGGCTGGTACCTGGCAGTGAGACTCAGGAGATCAACCAACTTGAGCTAAAAGCAGTCAACTGAGCCGTGCCAATGCCCACCCCTCAGAAATTGTGTGAGGTGACCAGTGCTCACTGTCCTACGCTGCTCTGTGTTGTCTGATGTGTGCGAGGCAGCGAGAAATGACTAAAGGGGGGGAACTGGGAAGAGACCCTGAGCTACACGTGTGTAGGTAAATCTCCTCATACTCACTCCTCGGATAAGAAGATGGAGGCTTTACATATTCGGGGACATTCCTTGCTCCACACCCGCCATCTGGCAGGTTGGAGCACTGGAGCACTGTAGATCCCATTGTTCATCGATTTACTTGAGCGGGCACCAGTAACGTCCCCATTGTGAGACTTGTCGTTACTGTTTCTGGCATATGCAATACACCACGGGGAGCTTGGCAAGCTCTCTCAACCCAAATTCCCATGAATAAATCTTTGGGTGCAGGGGGGAGGGGGAAAACTTTGTATAAATAAAAATTACATCACGAAGGCACCCTCTTTGACAAGTCGAAGGCTTGGGCTGCCACAGGAACTCCAGTGATGACCTACAAAACTACCACCTGGCCAAGCAGAAACAGAGGGACTGGGCAGGGAGGGGACTGTGCAAAAGATGCATCAATCTCTAGACCACAGTGGCCGGGACAGCTGGCTTTAAAAAGAGAAATAATAATAATAATAATGAAAAAAAAAGATGAGCCATTCCTTCTCCATTCCCGCTTTCCCAATTATGCTAATTGTAACAGAACTTGACTTCCTGGCAAGGCAAAGCTAGTGAGGCATTTGACACACTGTAGAATTTAAGTTCCAAAGTGAAACTGTTTAATGAATGCACACCCTACTCCGAATTCATTATGCAAAGTCTCGGGGTTGTATAGTTTTTCAATGTGTACGCTAATTCCTTTCAAGAACCCTGAGTCTACATTCCTCCTATTAGTGGGGGTGGGTGGGGGTGGGGGTGGAGAAAGATACTCTGTTGGAAGAGACTTCGGGGCCAGTTGGAAATTCTTCACTCTGATTTTATTATTATTATGTTTTTGTTTTTTGGGTCACACTCAGCAATGCACAGGGATTACTCCTGGCTCATGCACTCAGGAATTACTCCTGGTGGTGCTTGGGGGACCATATGGGATGCTGGGAATCGAACCCGGGTCGGCGCGTGCAAGGCAAATGCCCTACCCGCTGTGATATTGGTCCAGTCCCTCCATTCTGTTTATAAAAGGCGCTATAATCACCCTCGTCCAGCTATTGTGCTCTATTCATATTTTTTGGGGGGGTCACACCTGGAATGCACAGGGGTTACTTCTGGCTCTGCACTCAGGAATGACTCCTGGCAGTGCTCAGGGGACCCTATGGGATGCTGGGAGTTGAACCCGGGCCGGCCGTGTGCAAGGCAAATGCCCTACCCTCTGTGCTATCGCTTCAGCCCCCTATTGTACTCTCTTCTTGCGGAAGGTGGAGTGGCTAGAAAACACACAGCACCCTCCCCTTCAACTTTTCCATATAACTTGATTAGACAGGAATAATCTCTTCTGCTTTCATGCACAAATTTAGGAGTGACCCAGAACAAACGAGCTTCCTTCATCGCCATAGCAACGTGGACTATGGAAAAATGCCACTCACTGGGATATGCAAGTCAGATTTCATTCCTTTGATGTTAATTAACAAATTGCTTTCAGAAAATCAATGAGTTCCTCTAGCTTCTCTCGAAATGTTTGTGATATATTTTTTTTAATGTGTCCTAAAGTGATGGAGGGATGGAAGAGGGGAGAGAGGATGGGGGAGACAGTGCAAATAACAGCACACCATCTTGGTACAACACCCGTGATAAGAAATGCAGGTGTATTGGGCCGAGGGAAGACTCCATTTGGACCCTTGAGGATTAAGACACAGCCTGAAATTCATGTTTTCCTACTATACAACTTTCGTTGCTTTCAGAAAATGGTGGCTGCTCCCTTTGCAGGAAAAAAAAAAAAAGAAGAAAAGAAAAGAAAAAGGAAAAAATCAAAAGGAAAAGCCTGTCACAAAAGAAAGGTTGTTGTAGAAACCCTATATTTAGATTCCTCTCTGCTTCCAATCTGCCCGGGGGGAAGTCAAGCTTCTCAAGGGCAATTTGGTGATTTTTCAGTAAAGATCCTGATCTACCCTTTCACTCAAATTGGACTCCAACAGAATTCCTGGAATACGATCTTCAGAAACGTGTACAGCGATCAACGCACAGGGATTGTCTTCACTGTGTTGTTTATGGTTTCTTTTTAAGGTTGGAAATGCCAGAAATGAGGGTGAAGGATTAAAATTATATATATATATATATATATATATATATATGTTTAAAGGAAAAGAAGCTGTGTTTATCCCATTTTAAATTTTAAAAAAATCAGGTGAAAAATAAAAAACACAAGTTGTTTAGCAGAATGCATTAAAAAAAATTATGTCTCCAAGAAAATGTTTCAGAAAGTTGACAAAATACACAGATACACACAGAAAACATACAAAGGGTGTTCTGTGTGTGTGAGAGAGAGAGGGCAAGGGAAGAGAGAGAAAGAGAAAGAGAGAGAGAGAGAGAGAGAGAGAGAGAGAGAAATGGCTCCCTGAAATTTATTGCTGATTTATAGTGTATACAAGGTAGAAAACAAAAAAAATGGACAGATGCGTGAAGTACTTAGTTACATGTAATAGGTGCTCAATCTAGGTGTATACCCATCTTTATAAAGAAATGAAAACACTTTTATTCAAGATATCATGCCTCTGGCAGCAGGCAGCTGTTCCACTTTACTCCTTGTATGTGATGCAAGAGAACAATTTTCAAGAAGACATATTTTGAATTTAGCTTAATTAAGTTATTGATAAAAGGATTAAAACTGACATTTTCAAACATGGTCTTAGAGAAAAACTAATTATTAAAAACCTTTATCTATTTATAAGTAATAAAAATAATTTCCAGATAAAATGACTTAAGGGTCAGGAAAAAAAAAAGTATGAATGTTATCAGAAAATCTTTTTTAGCTCCAGGATTAAATCTGAAAAAAAAAATCTATCAGGCAAAATTCAGGAGGAAAAAATTATCTTCAAGCTATTTTTTGACCATCAGAGACAGTTAATGCAAAGACATCCCACAAGAAAGACCAATATGCCAAACTACTTGAAATAAACTGCACCCAGCTAAAGAGTTAGGTGGGCCAACTGAGAGCCACCTACGTAAAATTACCAGTGTAGAGGCTGCTTCCACGGTTCCCTTCATTTCGTGTCTTTTCTTGCAGTAACAGGCTTCTGCTATGTTCAATAAGGAACTAACCAGTTCGTGCCTGATTCCGAGGTTATAAAAACGATAGGTTGGATTAGATGATACCTTTTCTGGGGGAATTCTTCCCAAATGGCCCTCACTGATTGTGCCTCTCACTATCCCTACCTCTGTCAATTCCACTCTTGGTTCTGTACGCCAGAACCAAGTCATTCCCTTCAGATGAGGAGGACGGATGAAAGTGAGTTACTTCGGAGGTGATGGTAGGAAGACTGTGATCTTTCCCTGTGTCTCTTTTTTTCCTCCGTCTCCCACTTTACCCTTTTCTGTTGAGAGAAACTGTCCAAGGTGGACCTGGTCTGGGGTACATTAAGAACCTGAGTTATGGCGCTGGCAATTTGAGTGCGGATGGAAGCAATTGCTCCCAAACTCAGCCTTGAGCTGATAGAATACTGAGATGGTAGCCAACACTCTGGCCATACTTGGATCAAATAATTTAATGATAGCCAAAAACCTCGTCAATATTTTGATGGTAGTCTGTGAGGGTCTGAAATCGGAGGTGGGACCAGCTGAGTTTACTGGACTCTTTGCCCATGTAAACGTAAAGTCATAAATGATGTTTTTTTAAGCAGTGAAGTTTAGGGGTCATTTGTTTGGCAGTTATAGATAGCTACACATGACGGTCTATCTCTATTTCCAAGTCTCACTTCACACTTATTTTTCTTTTTTTAAAATTTTTTATTAGAAAATCACTGTGATGTAAGTTACAGTGTAACTTATGATGTAATTCATAAGTTACAAACTTATGAATTTTTATGTTCGCATTTCACTCATACAGTGATCGTTTACCCATCCCTCCACCAGTGCCCATTCACCTCCACCAATGATCCCAGTATCCTTCTTACCACCCCTACCCCATCCCCCCCCCACCCCACCCTGCCTCTGCGGCAGGGCATTCCCTTTTGTTCTCTCTCCTTTTGGGTATTGTAGTTTGCAATAGAGGTATTGAGTGGCCTTCATGTTTGGTCTATAGTCTACTTTCAGCTCGCATCTTCCAACCCGAATGGGTCCTCCCGACATCCTCTACTTGGTGTTCCCTTCTCTATCTCAGCTGCCTTTTCCCCCAGCATGTGAGGCCAGTTTCCAAGCCGTGCGGCATACCTCCTGGTCCTTATCTCTACAACTCTTGGGATAACACATTTTTCAAATGTGCCTATGAAACTAGAGTAAAGTTGGGGTTGGAGGGGGAGGGATTTACCTGATTTTGAATTTTGCTCACCTTTGGAAAATCCTGTTTTCCTGGTTTTATTGCTCCATCCTTTTTAGTTGCTGGAATGAACTATGAAGCCAGCTTCAGAATCACACAGAATTCCCCAAACCTTCTTCCGGCCTTTGCAGTATCCTATACAGAAGAGATGACTGTTACCATTAGAGATCAGGTTGCTACAACTGTTGACAAGCAGTGGAATCCAGCTGGGAGCCTGAAACAAGGATTTCCTCCTGAAACGCATAAATCTAGAGACCTTTTAAGAGTTAAAGTGAAATCCTTTTGGAACTGTTTTGCCAAATCAAATTGTATTATCATAAAGAGAAGGTATTTTCACTCAACTACATTATAGAGTTTTAAGCTCATAATTTGGTCCTATTCATCACAATTGATTTGGGTCTTTGTGGATTATCAGTCAAAATAAATTCCATAACCATGCTTTATTTTTACATAATCTTTGGTTGCTAAGTAATTACATTTTAATTCATGCACTACTTCATTATTTACTACACCCTATTCTTTCAACCCCTACCCTCAAAAGATATAATCCCCTTGAAGAAAAATGCAAAACTTCTTCCATGTTTATGAGACAATAAGCATCCAAGAAGTGCTTAAACCAAAAATGTTATTCAAAATGACAGGATTATTATTCTGAATATTTCTTAGAGCCAATTACTGTACTACCCTAAGAGGCATCCAATTATGACTTGCTGAATGAAATAACATCCTGATCTCAAACATAATAGATGTTTCCCTTTTCCAAAATTTCAGTCTCACTCCCATCTGCAAACGTAACTGTTACACTAAATATTTTTTTCTTTAGAAATCCAAGTTAGAGCAGCCAGCCAGCTCTAACATATCAAAACAACTCCAGCACAAGAGACAGAAATTCCCTAATAAAACCTATAATAAATATGATTTAACCACACAGATTTCACCACAAAAACAATCCGGTTTTCATTAACAATGTCCTGAAATACACTTCTGAGCACCAGGACCATATATAGTTATGCCCCGTTCAGTTTCATATTTATATAAAGAAGAATAAAAATACCCTCTTTGTGGCTCAATAAGAACCAGAGTTCACTAAGCAATGTTGGCTTTTTTGGAACCGCCATTTGATTGAATTTGATCTGCAAGAATGGAAAAATACAAAGACAATTTTAAGACCTCCAGCTGATAGGCCGGCTCCTTGGGGAAAAAAAAATTAAATGTTAGGAGAGAGTTATAAAGAGTCCTGACATTGTATGATGGTGTCAAGAAAAACAGAAAGTCATTTTAGAATGTGATTATGCGGACAATCAACCAGAATCACCTAGCACCTCTTTCTGATTAGAGATTAGATAGTGGAATCAACAAGCTAGAGATGAATTATGAAGTTGTAATGAGAGGGGGACCATCCACGTTAACACGAATTTCCCCTCTGGAATATATTTGGAGAAGCAGAATGTCACAAGTTGAGAAACCAAGCCTGAGTATGATGTCTGACATTGCTTCTTTACAAACTTCATGAGAATCTATCTGGGCTGGAGCGATAGCACAGCGGGTAGGGCATTTGCCTTGCATGCGGCCGACCTGGGTTCGATTCCTCCATCCCTCTTGGAAAGCCTGGCAAGCTACGGAGAGTATCCTGCCCACATGGCAGAGCCTGGCAAGCTCCCCAGGGGGTATTCGATATGCCAAAAACAGTAACAGCAAGTCTCACAATGGAGATGCTATTGGTGCCCTTTTGAGCAAATCGATGAACAACGGGACGACAGTGCTACACTCATGAGAACCTATTTACTTCCGAGAAAAGGCATTCATTCCAGTTTGCAGGAGCCGGTAGTTAAAGAAACAACATGTCTTAATGCCGATATAAGACAGGTTTAAGAGATTACTATTTAATTCTCTTTACTTTGGTAGATATTTAAAAAAACTAATTCTTAAATTATAAGCTGCTATAACAACTATTTACAAAATACTTATCTTGCTCGGCTATGAATCATATTAGAATTTGTCCACAAAGAGCAGTTCCTAGTGTCTGCAGGAATCACCTGAGGAGGTCTATGCAAAAAAATTTACTCCTTAGATCATATTTAATCAGAAACTCTTATGGGTAGAGTCAGAAATAAATATTTCGAAGGGCTGGGGTGATAGTACAGCCAAGTAGGGCACTTGTCTTACATGCAGCTGACCTGGATCAAAGCACAGCATCCCATACGGTTCCCTGAGCACAGCCACGAGTGAGCCCTGAGCACAGAGGCAAGAGTAAGTCCAGAGCATCAATGGGTATGGCCCCAACACCCAAAAACACTTACTTAAAAAAAAAGCAAGAAATATATATATTTCTAAAAGTTGAAGAGTTTAGCAAAAATCTGTGGCTCTGGCACGGTGGGTAAAAGGGAGGAAGGGTTCGGTGTTTGACGCTAAGCATTGGCGTATCGAAACACAGTGACTCATTTCTGCCTACGGTGTCAACTGTTTCTCCCTAAGCCATGCATCTTATCATACACCCTCCAGAGTCATCGTCATCATTTCATCAATTCGGAGCTTCAAAAAGACTTGGATTCTATGGGTTTCAGAGCACTATGCAGTCTAAGAGGTTTGGGCTGTTCTAGACTTTTCCCTGGGAAAGTTCCTTCCTCTTCTGCCACAACCTTCGAGGGAGATTCATAAGGAAGTACTGAGTGAATGAATGCAATCAGCCTACCTAAGGTCCCTACGTTACTTGCCTCAATGTCACTTTCTCAGGGTGTTATTAGTCACTATTACTCCCTTTCTTTTGCCGGTATAATCAAATTGACCCTTCTTCACTGCTGGTGGGAATGCCGACTGGTTCAGCCCTTCTGGAAAACAATTTGGACGACTCTCAAAAAATTAGATATTGAATTCCCATTTGACCCAGCAATACCACTGCTGGGAATATATCCCAGAGAGGCAAAAAAGTACAATCGAAACAACATCTGCACATGTATGTTCATCGCAGCACTGTTTACAATAGCCAGAATCTGGAAAAAACCCGAATGCCCCAGAACGGATTACTGGTTGAGGAAACTTTGGTACATCTATACAATGGAATACTATGCAGCTGTTAGAAAAAAGGAGGTCAAGAATTTTGTAGTTAAGTGGATGGGCATGAAAAGTTTCATGCTGAGTGAAATGAGTCAGAAAGAGAGAGACAGACATAGAAAGATTGCACTCATCTATGGTATATAGAATAACAGAGTGGGAGACTAACACCCAAGAACTGTAGAAATAAGTACCAGGAGGTTGACTCCATGGCTTCGAGGCTGGCCTCATGTTCCGGGGAAAGGTCAACTCAGAGAAGCGATCACCAACTACATTGTAGTCGAAGGCCATGTGGGGGAAGGGAGTTGCGGGCTGAATGAGGGCTAGAGACTGAGCACAGCGGCCACTCAACACTTTTATTGCAAACCACAACAGCTAATTAGAGAGAGAGAACAGAAGGGAATGCCTTGCCACAGTGGCAGGGTGGGGTGGGGGGGAGATGGGATTGGGGAGGGTGGGAGGGACGCTGGGTTTACGGGTGGTGGAGAATGGGCACTGGTGAAGGGATGGGTTCCCGAACTTTGTATGAGGGAAGTATAAGCACAAAAGTGTATAAATCTGTAACTGTACCCTCACGGTGATTCTCTAATTAAAAATAAATAAATTAAAAAAAAAAGCTCCTCCACTTAGCAAGAAATGTTGAAATATAATCTATGCCATATAGAAACAATTCTTACCATTATTATTTGCCAGGCACTGTACTAAGCAATTTATAATCCTGCTTTCTAATTTTAAAAACCTGTTAGGTAGATGGTGAAAATGCCTTTGTTTCTTCAATACAAGCAAATGAAGCTTTAAAAAATACGTAATGGTGTTATCTTATGATATGACATGATATTAAGGAGAGAGCAACTTTCTGTCAACAGGTTCACAGAGAGGCTATTCTGGTTCTGCATGTTGTATTTGAATGTTTGCTCTAGACCACAGGTCCACGAATGTTCACGTAGCCAACAGGCAAAGGGCAGGCTTGGGGATCATGACCAGGATCATAAAGAACACCTTTTTCTCAGGGCAGAGGGTGGGAAGGTTCAAAGCCCCAAGCAATCGTGTGGTTTTGTTTTCTTAAGCATTTGGAGGCTTCTTGAACCATCATGCAAACATGTATGTGTGCTGTCTCCTTGTCATTACACATCTCCTTCTTCGTGGGACTTGGGTTCGAGGAGAAACGGTGGGAATACACAGCTCTTGGCCCCTTATGGTAACAATACTGTTGGAGTAGCTGTTTTCTGAGTCAGGAGGCTTAAGTGCCCAGGAACAATGAGACACTGTGTTCAATGTATCACTGTATCACTGTCATCCCCTTGCTCATGGCTTTGCTCACATGGGCACCAATAACGTCTCCATTGTGAGACTTGTTACTGTTTTTGGCATATCGAATATAGGCCACGGGGAGCTTGCCAGGCTCTGCCACGGGGGTGGGATACTCTCGGTAGCTTGCCCGGCTCTCTGAGAGGGGCGAAGGAATAGAACCCGAGTCAGCCGGGTGCAAGGCAAATGCCCTATCCGCTGTGCTATCGCTCCAGCCCCATGTTCAATGTAAGAAAGACAGAATCAGGGGTCAGTGAGGAAATACAGGGATTAAGGCATTTGCCTGGAAGCAGTTAACCGCAGTTCAATCCCTGGTACCCCATATAGTTCCCCCAAGAACCACAGGGAATAATTTCTGAATGCATAGATCAGGAGTAGCCTTTGAACACAGAGCCAGGTGTAGTCCAAAAATTAAATAAGTAATTAATAGGAGAAGAAGAGAGGCAAAATTACAGCCCCTTCACACCTCCTGATAGCACTGGGTCTTAATTTTATCACTTAAAAGCTGTAGGGTTTACAAATCCTGTCATCCATTCATTGTTCCAGGAAGAGGTGTGTTGCTTAATTGAGATGGGAATGGGTCAGTAACAACAGTAACAACAGGAGTAAGGAATGTCTTATAAGAATGATCATCATTCTAGTTACACTTTGTCCTTGTTTTCTAAAAGCTGTGTTAAGTGCTTCACATAACTTCATTCAATCATGAAACCTCTTTTTTTTTTTAAAAAAAAAAAAAAGAACTATCCATTGCTCTCCCAAATTTTCTCTCTTAGTATTAGCGAGAAGATCAAAAAGAAAGACTGAGGGTAAATCACCCGGTTTGGGAGCTGTAAACACAAATCCGAAAGTAAATCTATTTTCTTCTCTTGATCCGCCTGAAACTCACGCGGTGCCCTTTTATCTCTGTCTGCATGTCCTGTGTCCCCTGAAATGCTTTTCTCTTTCTTCTTCCACAGGCTTCTCTGGGTCCATCATGATTCAGCTCCAAAGGACACCGTGAGGAGCAAGCATTCCCCCCCCCAACCATGTTCCCTTCTTGAGCCTCTGCACAACTTCACTTTTTTTGGGGGGGAGGGGCTGAGGAAAGAGTTTGATCCTTCTCCCCTCCCCCACAACCTTTTTATTTCTACATTTTATTTCTCACTTATTTTCAGGACAAGGACAGTGACAGTGACAGGGGAAGAGCAGAGGGGTGCATCCACCTTCCTTCTTCTCCTCCAGTCTCTCTGGAAGGATCTACCTGAGACCCTGCACCCAATGCAGTGTGCACGGGAGTGCCAGTGACCCAGCGGGCAGTGGGGCTGGCTGCTCTCTCAGAGACCAGGGGATGCACCAGTTCGTTTGTGCTGGCCGGACAGAAAGGCTCCAGGGACCGGGAGAAAGCGATGTTGGTCCCTTAGTCCTAGATGCATTCTCTGTTCAGGCTTTACTGGGGTGCAGTTGAGTGTTTTATTGCCACCTCGCTCCCGTATTGATTTCTCAATTGAAGTCAAAGGAAAGACAGGAATGAGTAATTGACAAATCCTGGAGACTCTAGCCAAGCCTTCCCTACCTCCCCACAGCAGAATTTTATTTATTTATTTATGCTTTTTGGGTCACACCTGGCGATGCACAGGGTTTACTCCTGGCTCGTGCACTCAGGAATTACTTCTGTCGGTGCTTGGGGGATCCTATGGGATGCTGGGAATCGAACCCAGGTCAGCCGCGTGCGAGGCAGACACCCTCCCCGCTGTGCTATCGCTCCAGTCCCAAAACCCCCACAAGAGGCCTACGGCACCTGGTATTCCCAAGCGGTCTCCCATCCAAGTACTAACCGGGCCGGACCCTGCTTAGCTTCTGAGATCAGATGAGATCAGGCGCGTTCAGGATGGGTCTGGCCGTAGACCCCCACAGCAGAATTCTTAAGGAATGATTGGAACACTCGCTTTACTGCTTCCTGGCCCATCTCTTTACACAACGAAGTCATGACTGGGAACTTTCTGCTCTTTTCCCACAAAGGGCAGGTGGGGAGATTCGATTTCAGAATGCCAAGGAGTGATGGCTCCTAAGCCAGGCTAGAAAATTCACAGGGGGGGAAAGCAAAGCCTCACCAGCGATGAGTCACTTTATGCAATTAAAGGATCTCTCAGTCATTCAAAACCAACGGTGGCAGGAAGGCCCATCATAGCTGCTCCAAGATCTTCAATATCCACCCAAGCATCGGAGACATGATCAAAGAATTCATGTTGATTTTATGTCCTGGCGCTGGTTTCTTTCTTCTGCTTCTTTATTCAGTTACATTCTCATGCATGAAGATAAAGAAGTATGTTTTGCTGCTTTGAATTTAACACCAACTATTATAGCCCAGCAGGTAGGGTGTTTGCCTTGCATGCGGGAAGTATCCCGAGAGTATTCCGCCTGTACGGCAGAGCCTGGCAAGCTCCCCGTGGCATATTCGATATGCCAAAAACAGTACAACAATTCTCACAATGGAGACGTTACTGGTGCCCGCTCGAGCAAAAAATCGATGAGCAACGGGATGACAGTAACAGTGCTGCCGTGCTATTGGTCCTTGAACTATCGTGACTTGAAGGATGTCTGGAAAAACGTGTTTATTGTTCCATATTTTAAGGCTCGATAGCTAAAACACCTTCTGTCTTCAACCTGCCTTAAGAATGAACTATCATGCATGTGACATTTCACTAGTAAATGCTAATAAACATCTTGCATTGGCTAGCTGAAAATTTAAAAAATATAACATTAATGGGATCAGAGATATAGTATTGGGAACCTAAACCTTTTGCCTTGCATGTAGTCAACCCTGTTGAATCTCTGGTAGCACACAGGGTCCCCCAAGAACCACCGGGAATGATACTGGAGCAAAGAGCCAGAAGTAAGCCATAAGGACTTCTGGGCGTGAATGGCTAGAGTCTCCAGGATTTGTCAGTTATTCAAACCAAAATAAAAGAACAAAATAAAAAAAAAGAACACATTAACCCCAGTAATTGAAACTGCATTCATAGAAGTGAGATCATATAAGACAACTGGGGGGGGGGGCTGGAGCAATACCACAGCCAATAGGGTGTTCGCCTTGCACACGGCTGACTGGGTTCGATGGGTTTGATTCCCAGCATCCCATATGGTCCCCCAAGCACTGCCAGGAGTAATTCCTGAGTGCAGAGCCAGGAGTAACCTCTGTACATTGCTGGGCATGACCCAAAAAGCTTAAAAAAAAAAGAAAATAGGAATGATGAATAGAATGATAATACTAAATCTTAAGGTTTTTTTTTTAAATAAGGGCAGTTAAATTTTTTTTAAATGACTGAACCTCATCCCCAGTTCCCTGTTAGAACAGTATGTTATTAACAAATCTTAGAAATAAAAACGATGGGTTTTAAATGAAGAAATTATCTTGTGATTCTGGTGGTTTCTAAGCAAGCCCTACTGGTAAGACTGTATTAGACTAAAGGCTGTGAAAGAGAATTCAAGAGCTCTCTGTAAAATTATAGAGACTAACAGGTTTCTCAGAATCAATCTCTCCTCCTCCCTCTTTCCTGGATTCGGAGAGAAATTGAATATCCAAGTCATGACCTCCCAAATGGCGGCACTGGAATATTCCAGTGGATTGTAGAAGTGTTATCTAAAGAGCAAACATTTCCTAATCTTGTTGGTTAGGCACTGTGGAAGGTTGAACATATTCCTGGAAATGGACAGGAAAAAAAAAGTTCTTCTTAAGGAAAAAATAAATAAAATTCTGACACACGGAGACCAGCACACTTGTTATTCCACCAGATTTCTCCACACCTGCATGCATACAGCATGTCATTTTAAAATGCACTCACGAAATCTGCAGTTGGATCCATTTTCAGTTGGAAAAAAAAAATACCAAGAAAACTGCTAGTTACCAGTGGCCAAAAGGAAGGTTTTTACATACAAGGAACAATTTCTGGAGTTGTGTGAAAAATCTAATTTTGTCCTTCTTCTTCTTTTATTTATATTACAGATATTTTGCAAGTTCTGTGAGACTCCATCCCACACAAGATACTGAATCGAAGTGACACAGAGGACTGAATTTCTTCAGTATTTCACAGTTACCGAAACACCTGTGCTAAATACTTTTCTGTGTTATCAGCTGTGAAAACTCACTGTTCAATAACCCTCCAAATTTCTCATTCATTCCCCATGCTGGGGGATTTGGGCCACCTCGCGATGGCTTATTGTTCAATGCTTAGGAGAATGGTGGTTCAAGGGCTGCGGAATGGATTTTGTTTTTAAGTACCCCGCAAATTTCACCTCCACTCCTTCTAGACGCTATGCTCGCCTCTACCTCTTCTGAAACGCCGCCTGATCTAGAAATTAATTAAGCAGAAACTAGGTGGGTACAAATACCGTAACATTCTGAAGCTTAATTAGCAAATGCTTTTTAGCTTCACAACAGGTCCTAGCCTTGCTGGTTACTTTGTTTCTTGAGAGGAGAAAGCCAAGCGGTATTCTTCTTCGCTTCCTTTCAGAGAGGAAACAAGAGTGGAAATTTAAAAATAGATCAAGGGATGCTCCCTAGCAACCCGGCTGCATTGCTGGTGCGCGGGCGGAAGTGGCCTGTATTCTGCCAGGTACCTCACAAGCCAACTCCCCCCTGCTCGCAGGGGCGAGGAGGGGACACGAGCCCTAGGGCCAGGGAGGGGACAGGCAGAGATGGCCCCCTTGGAAAAAATTCAAATGAGCCACAGGGGTTCAGCCTAGTTGCGGTAGGGTGAACGGTAGGGGCGGCTTTGCTGGGCTCGAGGAGATTCTCGATCGCCCTCCCCAGGGAGGGGCCGCGCCCAGCCCCTGGGATCAGGCAGAGGGGCTGGGGCTGAAAAGGCTCCAGGTCATCCTCAAAGACCCCGAGAAGAGAGAAGAGAAATCGCTTTGCAAAGACTCGGGCTTAGTAGTCAAAGAAGCAGGGCATTTCTTCCTTAAACAAGAAAGGGGAGAAATGAAAAGATGGGATGTTTATGGATGGGTGTGTGTGAGTGTGTGTGTGTGTGTGTGTGTGTGGTGGAATGAATGTTTATTAATGAGTGTGTATGTCTGTGTGGTGGACAGAATGTTTATGGATGGTGTGTGTGTGTGTGTGTGTGTGTGTGTGTGTGGTGGATGGAATGTTTATTGACAAGTGTGTGAGTCTGTGTGATGAATGGAATGTTTATAGATGTGTGTGTGTGAGTGTGTTTGGTGAATGGAATATTCCTGGATGTGTGTGTTTTGGATGGAATGTTTATAGACAGGCGAGTGTGTGTATAAAGGGTGGATAAAATGTTTATGGACATGTGTATGCGCGTGTGCATGTGTGTGTGTGTGTGTGTGTGTGGTGGATGGAATGTTTATGAACAGGTATGTGTGTGTGTGTGTGGATAGAATGTTTATGGACGTGTGTGTGTGTGTGTGTGTGTGGTGGATGGAATGTTTATGAACAGGTATGTGTGTGTGTGTGTGGATAGAATGTTTATGGACGTGTGTGTGTGTGTGTGTGTGTGGTGGACGGAATGTTTATGGACAGGTATATGTGTGTGTGATGGATAGAATGTTTATGGACGGGTGTGCGTATGTGTGTGTGTGAAGGGTAGATAGAATGTTTATGGACTTGTGTGTGTGTGTGTGTGTGTGGAATGTTTATGGACAGGTATATGTGTGTGTGATGGATAGAATGTTTATGGACGGGTGTGTGTATGTGTGTGTGTGAAGGGTGGATAGAATGTTTATAGACCTGTGTGTGTGTGTGTGTGTGTGTGTGTGTGTGGTGAATGAAATGTTTATGGGTGTGTGTGTGTGGTGAATGGAATGTTTATGTTTGTGTGTGTGTGTGTGTGTGTGCTTGTGTGTGGTGGGTGGAAAGCTTCCTGTGGAGCCGCAAGGCTGGCCCTGGAGGCTCTGCAGAGAAGGCTGAGGGGAGAAGCCCTGTGTGTCAGATAGCGGCATCTCTCAGGCACCCCGGCGCGCACTGTGAAAATATCATAGAAAAATATGACATCAAATTGTCTGCCTGCAATGAGATCACTTCTTATTAAAATAAAAAGGAGAGAGGTATAGAGACTAACAATGCATCTCCTTGTCTCGCGCAGACTTCACACAAAGAAAGTTGCCTGCACGCGGGAGACGCAAAAACATGTCCTTGTGTCAAAAGTGGAATAATTAAGCACTCAACGCCAGTTCATTAACCGACTGTGTTCCCCGTTCCATTTTTAAAAACTTATTTGTTCACGATGCCTTTGAAAGAAAAGATCAAGTAAATGACTTTAACTCAAATATTTTCCTTCTGCCTGCCTTCCTTCGTCCTTCCTTCCGTTCCTTACAACCTTCACCTCTATAATTTCATGCCCCAGCATCCCAGACGGTCCCTAGAGGCTCCCAGAAATGGTCCCTGAATACAGAGCTAGGAATAAGCCCTGAGCACTGCTGGGTGTGGCCCCAAATAAATAGAAATAAAATAACCACTTCTTTATACTCATTGAGAAATACCAAAGAAACGGTGTAAGTATGCCTTTAAACACATGCATATCTCAATTGGTATTTATATCTATCTTCTAGGTAGTAAACTAAACATGTCTTTGAATTCAATAATAGTTTCAAGAAATTTGTCACCAAGGGAAAAAATCTTAAAAATATACAATCAATCTCTTTTCACTATTTAGTGTACAAAACTCTTTGTAACTGAAATAGTCTTATGTTTATATAAAATTACCCACATTATTGATCACCTGAGTGAATATGTGGATTACTAGTTTACTGCTGAATAGTTTGGGAAATAAAATGTATGTTCCATCTTCTTCAGACCTTTAACCCTAAAATTCTTATTTTTTTGAAATTTTCATCAACAAACTTCTCATCAATAATTCCACTTATTGACCCAATCACACGGGTTTCTATAGAGCGCAATTTGTGTTAGAGAATGCCTATAATAATGAAAAATAGCTTCTTCAGAACACTTTTCCTTAGAAGCTTGAAAGTGTGTTTTTAAAAATAATAACTATTGAATAAAAAAGCAACACATCATAAGTTGGAACAAATGATAACATTTGTTCTTTTCTTAATGGTACAGATAAGTTTTATGCCTCCTTATTCAAAATGAAGTTTCACATATTTGACATTCTGCATACATTTTACAGCACTTACTAACAAATGCATTTTATGTGTTTTAATATCTATCTATTAAAGCTATTTTTACCTAGTAGAAAGAACCAATATGTGGCTTTTTGTGTTTCCTGCTATAAAGGAAACCTCAAAATAGCCTCCGAAATATTAATCATTATAAAATTTTGTAAGGTAATCTAATGAGCATTGTATGCCTCTTAATATCCCAAAAATGACTCCAGAAATTGTCTTTAAGTAGTTCTAGGGTTTTGCCTTCAAACTCTAGCTTTTAAATATTTAGTTTATTGTGATGATTTCATTCTACTAAACTTTGCTACTATCTCAAGCACAATACAAAGAGACAAAGTGATCCTCACAAGAATAAACAAATCCTGAATCCGATTCATAGATATGAACTTTGTAATCAAATGGGATTAGATAATCACCATTTGATTTTTTTAACTTAGCTTGTAGATTTCATTCAAGGACTTTAAGTTTCAGAGCTTATATTTTTAATAGCTCATTTATGCTTCATTATTAATATTTTATCTCCTCCAATCTACAATTTTTGTTTGTTGCAAGCATCATGTAGGCTATTTGACCATTTTAGTGTGTTAAAACTTGGAATTAGGGGGCCGAAGTGGTAGTACAGCGGGTAAGACACTTACCTTGCATTCAGCTAATTGGGTTCAATCCTGGTAATATATAGGGTCCCCTGGAGCACACCAGAAAAGGTCCCTAGGCACAGAGCCATGTGTAAACCCTGAGAACAGCTGAGTGTAGCCCAAAAAACAAAACAACAACAAAATTTGGTAATACATTCTGCAATTCTATTCAACAGAGATACATAAATCATGATATATCTCAATAATTTTAATAAAGACTAAAGAGTAAGGCGATCTCAGTTAATAGTTTATCATACAAACTTTCCACTCTTCCCAAATGATATTTAGGTTCAATTTGCACATATTGCTGCTAAACTTAATTCTGTTCTCTATATTCATTTAAGGAGTAAGTGTAAGCATAATGTCTACAATTTTTCCATATTTGAGACAATCTTGATAGGTCTCTGACATCACCGCCTCCCTGGTTCAAGGAGCTTAAGCACACTTTCAAGTTCCCTTACATAATTCAAGTGTTGAGTCAGCACTAACAATATACACCATGCAAACCATTTGGAAGAAAAGCAGAGGAGAATGTGTTTGCTCGGGATTTGCCATTAGTGGGTGAAAAGTAAGCCTTTGCCCATCAAGCGACAAATACATGTACGTTTGTAAATTGTGATTCGTGACCTTTCAGAAACAAACTCGAGTGGGAAGACAGATCTGATTTCGAGAGCAAGGTCAAAGACAAATTCTGAAAGGAGAATTGCTAACGAGAGGAAGGGGACTGCAGACTTGGAAGACTAAGGGCTCCACGCAACTGCACACATCCTTAGCTCATTGCGGAAAATGGTCCTAGGAATCTCCCCAAAGATAACACACCCTGAAACAGCTGTTAGAACCAGGGAACTTTGGAATAGTTAAGGACAGGCTCCAAAGTGAGCAGCGATGCTGAGGATATGGACTGGAGCCATAGCACAGCGGGTAGGGCGTTTGCCTTGCCCGCCGCTGACCCGGATTCGATTCCTCCGTCCCTCTCGGAGAGCCTGGCAAGCTGCTGAGAGTATCCCGCCCGCACGGCAGAGCCTGCCAAGCTCCCGTGGTGTATTTGATATGCCAAAAAACAGTAATAAGTCTCACAATGGAGACATTACTGGTGCCCGCTCGAGCAAATCGACGAGCAACGGGATGACAGTGCTATCATGCTACAGTTGGTTCTGTGGAAACCAAACGAAAGAAAGGCTGAATCCCTGAGATGGTGTGTTTGCTGCAATGACTACTTCAGAGTCCTCGAAGAAATGCCTGAGAGAGCCTAAAATAGTTGGGGTCACATCGGTGAAGACTAAGCAAGACTGAATGAGAATACAAAAGTGGCTCAGAGAGGAAGATGGAAAAAAATAAAAGGAAAAGGTTATGCGTAGTAGCTGTTTTTTACTTATTATGACAAAATGGATAGATAAGACACTGGTCTCGGTGAGGTTTGCTCAGACAAAATGGTGATCGGGACCAAATGGCTATTGGCTGATGAGACAGCAACCTTCCCGGAATCACAGATCACCCTGTCCAGCTGGTGACAGGAAGCCCCCAGGTTGCACCCTTGCTTCCTCACATCCACCCCCTGCAGATAACAGCCATTACCCTGACCCTGAAAGAGCCCCCAGTGTGACATCCTTGGGAGGGCCGAGTCGAGAGAGACTTCTAAGATCTCAGAGAAAGGACGAAATGAGAGGTTACTGAGCCCGCCTGAGAAATCGACGAATAACGGGATTTCGTGATCGTGATGAATCAAAAACTACCCTCGCACACAGGCTGTCTGGTTAGGGTCCATTTAGCAGTTAACACATTGCTTGGCACATTGAGGACTCTGATGAACTCTGGGCAGTCTAGTACTTCCTGAGTAACTGGAAATGCTTTTTGCTCCTTGGAAATGCAAAAGGAAACAAATGTCTAAGTGAAGGGATCCATTCTTTGGGGGTTAACAACCTCATTCTACATATTAAAAGACAATCTTTTACAGACTAAGGTGCGCTTTTGGGAAGCATATTATTGTCATTACAGAACAAAAAGGACCTAGTCCTGGTGAGGAGTAGCGAGACACCCACCCACCATTATAATTTACAGGAACTACTGCACTCATTTACATATGCAGTTAATAGGTGCTTAATTAAATACCTCTTCACTCAGTGATGTTTGTCCTTCTCCCTTTCAGTATCATGAATGATACTGGGGGAAAAAAAACAACAAACACCCATCCATTTCAAAGGCAATAAAGAGACACACAGGGCTGTAAGCTGGCCTTTACACCGAGGGTTTAATTTTCAAGGCACAGACTGGCCCTTTCCTCGGAATTTTTCTCTAACTACTAAGAAAATCTCCAATTGGATTTCATCCTTTCAACCTTCCCATTCGTCAACTGTTTACCATCGTAAGAGATGTAATAGAGCTTTCCGTCAAAAGTGTAATAAGAAATCACTTATCATGTTGTTGGCTGGGGAGAGACAACATGACATTCTCTGAAAGAGGCAAAAAGAACAGAGCGATATGAGGAAAGGCGTGCCAACAAAGGCACCGAGGCCCCGTCGGATCCAGCGGTCTGCTGAGGAAAGCAATCCAAAGGCTGTCACGAACGCCTAGAGACTGAGGAGCTCAAAAGCTTTTGCTTGAATTTCTTCTTTTTAAAAAGATCTCACCTGAGGAGGTAAGATAGCGAAGAGACCATGATGACAATAATAGCGGGGAATGATCACGCTCTGAGGGTGAAAAGTAGCTAAGGGATATTCTTGATAACCTTTCAGAATCAATATCGCAAACCACAATGCCCAAAAGGAGAAAGAGAGAGGAAGAGAGGGAGAGAGAGAGAGAGAGACAGAGACAGAGACAGAGAGACAGAGAGAGACAGAGACAGAGAGACAGAGAGAGATGTGCCTGCCACAGAGACAGGCTAGAATGGGGGTGATGGGAGGGAACCTGGGGACTGTGAGGAACTGGCCCAGGACAGACCACAGGAATCTATTTAGCTTTCTTAAGACTCTTTTTACAGGAGCCCGCATTGTAGAGTAACTTGTCTATCTGTCCCTGAGCAAGGAATTTGGATACAGGCACCCTGGGTCGCAAGAAGAGTGGTGGTCAGACCAGATAACAAGACCCATATCACAAGACCCATATCACAGGACCCAGGACTGCCCCCAGAACCGGGACATTCCTGAATATTGGCGCGAATACTGATCTCTAAAGCCATAGGCTAAGGAGTGATGTCCTTTTAAATGGATTGGTTAAGAAAGTTTGCAATATTACAAATCTATTGGCTATGAAAGGCGCGGGCTCTGCTGTAACGGCCGGGGAAGGCCTATATTAGATCTCCTTTGGAGAAGCTCGGGGTCTTGCCCAACCTGCTGGACCTGCATGTCTGCGTAGGCGGCTGGACCCTGGCTAGCCAGTCTTACAATAAACCCTGCTTGCTGTTTGCAGTCTCTGGAGTCTCTTTGTCATTATAGGGAGATCTCGATCCACACCCTAACAGGACACTGGTGCGGGAAATGTGCACTGGTGGAGGGATGGGTGTTGGAACACTGTAGGACTGAAATCCAATCACGAACAGCTTTGTAAGGGTCTATCTCACAGTGATTCAATAAAAAGGTTTGAAAAAAAAAATCACCTAAAATGCCAGGAGGTGCCAGATAGCTAGTCCAAGGGGTAAAACTTTTGCCTGATATCCTGTTGACCCAAGTTCAACCCTCAGCAATTTACAGGGGTGCTTCCCCTCATTGCTGACCAATTCTACCCCTGATTCTGGGGTGACTCCTGAGCACAGAGCCAGGGAGAGACTTTGAGCACTTCTGGGTGTGGCCCTTCAAAAAGAAAAAGAAAAAGAAAAAGAAACCCAAGTAAAAAGTAAATTAAAAAAAAAAACAAACATAAAACACACCATGAGGTCTAGCTATCCAAGAGCAGTCCTCATTGCCTTGGACAGAGCGACTTGTAGTAAGCTTGTACTTGTGTAGAATTCAAATAAAATAGAACAGTATTACAGACTGATTTTCTTCTTTTAGAGTCACACCTAGTGATGCTCAGAGGTTACTCCTGGCTCTGAGCTCAGGAATTGCTCCTGGCGGTGCTTGGGGGACCATATGGGATGCTGGGAATTGAACCCTGGTCAGCTGCGTGCAAGGCAAACGCCCTACCCGCTGTGCTATCACTCCAGCCTCCTAAGTTTCTCTTTTTACATAGACTAATATTCTGAGATTCTGAGATCAGATGAATAGAATACTGGTCCCCTCCCTTTAAAAAAAAAAAAACAAAAAACGGTGGACAAATGCTATCATTTGTCAGATCACCAAAAAAAATGATAAGCTATAGTCTTGGAGTTCACTAGAAAATGTTAGTGAGCAGCTGCAAAGTTTCACATAAGACAATTTGTAGGCTTGAGGAAGAGACAATCTTTTGTGATTGCTACACAGTGAATAGCATTAAAAAAAACCTATTAATTTTTAAAATTCACTAATGCGTAGTTGCAGTCTTCTTTTTCGGTAGTGAGACTAAAGCTGAATTAATGGCACTAATATTATAAATTCAAAGATCTTTGTTAAGTATTTTAAAATTTTTATGTGCGACAGACCGTATTATTTCTGAAACTTCCATGTGAGGCCAATTGGTTTCGGAGCCAGATTTGGCTAGGAAAGATACTCCCGTCCGTCACACGCACCATGGACAGCTCCCGACCCTGCCCCGAGATGAATCAGCCACTGAAGGGCTCAGAGAAGGAAAGGGGGACAGGCACATTAGGGAAGACAATAAGGATTCACAGCATTAGGAAAGAGGGGCAGGGGCAGAAGTAGGGGGGGAGGGAAGGAGAGGGAAGAAGAGAGAAATAGCTGGTAAGGGGGTGGGTGGTAGGATGAGGGAAATTGGGTCATTGGTGGTGGGGTATGGAATGAGTCCTGGTGTTGGAACACTGTACGACTGAAACCCTCTCATGAACATCTTTGTAACTGTACATAACTGTGACTCAATATTAAAAAATGCCCCTTGTGTCCTAACTAGACTCCAAAGTCTTTATTTTTTTTTGCAGGGGGAGGGCTCTCCCAAAGCAGTGCTCACGGGTCCTGTGGGCAACTTCCAGTGATGCTTGGTCAGCTGTGTCATGTAGCTGGAAGTCAGCTGGAGAATATGATGCTTCTCGGCCCTGTGGTGCCTGGGATGACGAAAGCTACCCCGGTGGAACTTGGAAGCTACCAGGGCCACTTCCCAGCAGGGCTTGGGGGTCTCCAGGTGGGGAAGGGGGGCACACACTGCTGGAAATAAAACCAGCGCAGGGCATATAAAGCCAGCAGCCCTAGCCCCTGTGCCACTGACCTGGCCCAAGACTCCAAAATCGTAGGACACAAGATTCAAATGCATACTGCTTCATTCAAAATTACCAAACATACTGAGAAGCAAGTAAGGGCTGGAGCGATAGCACAGCGGGTAGGGTGTTTGCCTTGCACATGGCCAATCCAGGTTCAATTCCTCCTCCACCCCTCTCGGAGAGCTGGCAAGCTATTGAGAGTATCCCATCCCCATGGCAGAGCCTGGCAAGCTACCCGTGGTGTATTCTATATGCCAAAAACAGTAATAGCAAGTCTCACAATGGAGAAATTACTGGTGCCCGATGGAGCAAATCAATGAGCAATGGGATGACAGTGATACTGTGATATTTAGAAGCAAGAATATTGGGGGGGAGGAAGACAACTGACAGTCAAGAATACTAAAATTTCTTAATTTTTTGGTAATTAATCTTATTTTTTCTTAATTATTTATTTTTCTTAATAAAAATTTTGAGACAAGACAAAAGTTCAATCTACTATTGCAAGTACTCTTGAAGATAAAGCAAATAATAGGTCTCCTCAAGTCGGTAAAAATGATATAAGAAGAATTAGACAATCTAGAACAAAATAAAATTGAACGAAACACTCACTAGAGGGCCTTAATAGTAGAACAGTGGTCAGAGAATAATAAATCTGAAGACACATAGTAGAAACCATCTGGTCTAAAGAGAAAAGAAGTAGAGGAGCCAGAGTGATAAGAGAGCAGGCAGGGAGTTTGCCTTGCATGTAGCCAACCCAGGTTCAATTCCCAGCATCCCACATAGTCATCCCCTGAGCACCATCAGGAGTAATTCCTGAGTGCAGAGCCAGGAGTAATCCCTGAGCATCTCCCGGTGTGATCCAAAAAGCCAAAAAAAAAAAAATGGAAAGAAAGTCTTAGGAACCTGTGGTAATGACAGAATTCTATTGTTCATTCTGAAAGCGGCAAAAAAGATATAGTATCAGTATAATTTTCCAGAAATAATGGTTGGAAACTTCTCAAGTTTCTGAAAGTCATATACCAATTTAGGAAGCTGAGAAAATCCTAAGCAGGAATCAGGGGTGGTGGCAGGAGAGGGGAGGAAAAGAAATGCATGCTCCCCCAATATGGAAGCACAGAAGTCAAAGACAAAACCCATTAGAAACAAAATTTCCCTATAGAATAACAATTTGAACAACTGCAGATATTTTCGCCGCCAAAACTCCAAGGGACAAAGCAAAATGTCAATATTTTCAGTGTTGAGAGAAATATATTGTCAACTCAGAATTCTATACCACTGAAAATACACTTCAGAATGGAACCCAAAAAAAAATGAAACAACAAGTAACAAAAGAACATTATCAGATAAAGGAAAAAAATAGGATTCACTGCCAGGTAATCTAATAAGACTATAAAAGTCATAGATGAATCTCAACAACAGTATCGGTAAGACAAAGTAAGATGGTTTTAATTACGTCAATGATTCCCTTTTCTTCTTTCTTTCTTTTACCTGATCTATCATGACAGTTCACATCCTTTCTCTGTTTAGTAAACACTGGAAGACAGAAATTCCTTTGGTGGATGTTTCAACTGACATCTACACCCTTCTTAGATAAGCATGCAAAGATAGTGATTTTTTATTTAATGGTACTCAGTGTAGACTGTTTCATTATAATAACAAAAAAGAAAAGGCCATTCTCTGAATAGCTGCTAGAGAAAGGATCTGAATATACTTTGGGAAATATAAGGCAAGCAGGGCTTTAGGGATGAGTTTCTTGAGATGGATCAAAAATATCATCACATAGTCTCTCAGTATCTGTATTGCAAGCCATAATGCCCCAAAGTAGAGAGAGTATGGAAGAAATTGTCTGCCATAGAGGCTTGGGGAGGGGGTGAGATGGGGGGGATACTGGGGACATTGGTGGTGGAAAATGTGCACTGGTGGAGGGATGGGTGTTTGATCACTATATGACTGAAACTCAAACATGAAAGCTTTGTAACTCTATCTCACGGTGATCCAATAAAAATAATTTTTTTTAAAAAAAAAGTATTATCACAGCAGTCCAAACAGGTAAATTTCCCAACTCCAAATCACACTACAAACCACCCCCACGCCCCACCTCATCTTCCTGAGATGAGAGAACCAAGACACACTGCCTTTTAAGTTCAGTAAGCTAGGTCCTATGTCCTTGCAAAAAAAATATTGCTTGGTATATGTGAGAATCTTCAGCCATGATTCTGATGGAGATAAAATCATGAGATGTCTCGGTTGATCTTCATACTTTGAGGTTTTTCAATATCTTCTGAAAGTTTCACTTCTATATGTTGGCCTTTTGCTAGAGTAGTATATTTTAAGTTTAAGTTCCCCACCAAAGAAGAAAATATGAGCAATGACAGCCTTCTTGATAAAATCACCTTATCTTTTGGGGGAAGTTTATTCTCTTGAAAAATATACCAAGTTTTAATGACAGTCTGCTGAAGAATGTCTCCACCACCTGTTTTCATTCCTTGTTTTGGGTTAGAGGGAAGAGCCTCCTAACCCCCAGATGGATGGGCAACTAGCTGCAAACACTCACATACTCATAATGAAGCTTCCAATTGATTTCCTTATTAGCCCGACTCACCTGCGCTTTTGAGTCAGCTGAAGTGTCTCGCTTGTCAAGGATTTTTGCATCGCTGCCGGATCCCGGGAAGTGAATTGACCACTTGCCTCCGAAGGTCCAGAACCCTCCCTTCAGTTCTCACCCATACAGCAGGCTTAATGACAGGTCAGTACCTGCTCGCCTAACGCTACATCAAAATCCTCTGTCTCAGCACAGACTTCTCCGCTGAAAGGGGCGATGAGAAATGAACAGAGGGATAGACGTTGCAATTTAGCTCCTTTCTCGCGAAACTGAAGAGTTGGCTGTTTTACTCTAGAAAGGTTTACTGCGATCAGAACCTCTTGGAATGCCTTCGTGGTGTTTATCACAATCCTGCTGATGAGATCTGCTGTTTGCATTTTTTCTCCGTTTGCAGCATGACCAAACAGGTCGGCCTCGGGGAGTGGAGGGGAGGGGAGGGGGGGCACCCAGAGAGCGTAGTGGCACATCGCGCGCCTGCCACCCCACGCTGGAAGCCAGGAGGCGTTGCTGCTGGCGGGTGCCAGTTTTTTTTTTTCTTTTCTGTAGCTCCCAATGGTGACAATGTCTTTTTAGCCTTATTCTCAGATCAAGTGGGAAATTACCAACACATTAATGCCCTCCAGTCAAATTCTTGCCAAGCTAACAGATGGCAGATACCACGAAGCAACCTTGACCTTGTGGTCACCTGCTCTGTCAATCAGACGCAGGATCCCTTCTCTGGGGAAAACACTGTCTTCTGCACCACGCAGCATGTCCAAGCGTCTTTGCAGAGTGAACAAAAACACAAAGTCCACGCAGTAAATATGGGCATGGCAGCTTCCTCCCACGCGAAAGGATTGGCACGCTACATAAATTCCCTGAAGCCTTCAACGGCGTCCACATAAACACTGGACAGAAAAATGGAACGCTGCTGAGCTAGAATCAACAGTTACCGTCAACATCTGAAATCAAAACAAAACAAAAAAAAAGCTCTATTTAGGGGCTGACGGAACCCTCAAGGGCCATACTGCACACAAGGAAATATTGGCCTAAATCACCGGAAATGACCGTTGTCTATAGGTTCAATGGATGTAATTAATCGGGGTGTCTCCAGAGGTGTGGAAATCCGGTAGACGTTTCTGAGGGCTTTTGACCACCAGGTGGTGAAGGAGAAGCGGGGTGCTATTACCAGAGTTAGAAGTCTTCGAGGACAAACAGTGACATGGAGAGGCCATCGCAATAGACACACGGACGCTGACAGCCAGAGACCGGCCGTACAGCTCCATCAGGGGTCTCAAGGTACCCAGTGGGGCTGTTTCTGCAACAAAAGGGCATTCTATCTGAGATGCCTGGCGCACTTGTGCCACTGGCCTCTGGGGATTCAGTAGGTAGACCGTGACGCATAAACCAACGGGACGGAGGGTGGGGACCCCGGACCCTTCCCGAGCCTCCCTGATAACTCACTTGTGGCGCAGGAAATGATTTAGCTGAACAAGCGAACACTTGGGCTCTTAACCCGAGTCTGGGCTGGTGCCTGAACGCTGTCGCCTCATAGGCAGTATAGAAACCCTCTGCCTCAGTTTCTCCCTCAGCCAGCTGAAGAGTGCAACCACTATTTGCAAGGGATGGCCGTCATCTTTAAACACAAGCTCGCCTGCCGTGCCAGGACTGGTAAAGACCAAAATTCATTAGACGTCAGTTATTAATAGTAAATGTTCATCATGACTATTAATAGTTGAGCAAATCTTGGGCAAATGACTGATGCGTTCTGATCTTTTTTATTTTTTTTATCTGCAGGAAGAGAAATTGGAATAGATTACGTTGACAAAATGCTTCCAGCTCTGCCATCCCGGTAGATGTGTAACTCCGATTTATTGCCAGTAACTATAGAGGCCTCCTACAGATACGTTAATAGGACACTAACGCATTTGGGAGCACAAGACTGGTGAAGCTGGCATCTCATTTCCTGAAAGGTCCAAGGCATGGCCCTCATCAGGTCCTGGACATCAGTCCTTAACACTGTTCTGAGCATCACTGGGTTAGAAGACTGAGGCCCCCCAAAAAAGGAGTGTCGTGGACATCAGCTTCTGGTACAAAGGTCTGAGTCAAGAATAGCAGCAGGAGAGAGAAAGAAGGAAGCAGGGGCTGGAAAGAAAACAAAACGGGGGTGGTGGGTGTTTGCCGTGAATGAGATCGAGCTGAGTTCCATTTTGGGCACCCCACAGGGTCCCCCCAAGCCTGCAGGAGTGATGCATATATGCAAAGCCAGTAGAAAGCCCTGCTGGGTGTGGCCCAACAAACAAACAAACAAACAAAAGGTGTGTGTGTGTGGGGGAAGCACGCAGGACACACGGGAGCATACGTGAGGTAAACCTGTCCCAGAACCTGGCAGGGTAAGGTGACCCTCAGGGCGAGCCATCCCGGGCCCAGAGCACCACGCCGTACAGTTGGGGGTAGGGAGGACGGAGAGGAGAAGTGATGTGGAGGTAATTTATTTAACATCAATAATGTATTCCTTAATTATCTGCCCCATGATTAAGTAATTCTGATGTAAATAATTAAAATCAAGGGGGGGAGGGCTGGCCATGTGAAGAGCTTTCTGTTTCCGGAAGCCACACGTGGCGTGGGGGAGGTCACTTTGGGTTGGAGATAGTCCACTGCATCATCCCTGGAGGGGCGGGCACCCTGGAGCAAGTGTCCCCCCCCCCCCCCCCCCGGGGCGAGACACACGGCGGCGGAGGGGCTGCAGAGAGAGAAGGAAGGCTGAGCCCCGCTGCTGAATCGAACAGAGAGACACGGGCGCATGCAGAAGGAAACGGCGCCACCCCACACGGCCACGCCACTCTTACCCTTCGCTCCGAAGCAGACCGAGCAACCAACAATCCTCAGCAGTGAGCTAAGGGTGGACTCTAACTGGAGCTTCAGACAGAGCAAAGCAAGGAAGAGTCGGGTGTGTAGGAATAAGGTGAGAAGGGGGCCTGCGGCGGGAGCGTTGAACTGGAGGCTATTACTAATGAAACACGAAGGATGGAGAGAAGGACAGCTGAGAGAGAATATAGGGGTTGTCCTTGTCCACCGCTGGTTCAAGCCCCAGCATTGCATCCGGCACCCCACCACCTCGGGCCACAGTCCTTGACAAAAGGAGCCAGGAATGGCCCGTGAGCACCACTGTCACCCACCCCATGACTATGACCCCCCAAGAGAAAGACGGCAATGCCCAGTTGCAACAGAGGGATTTGATGTTTACTTAGTCTCTGTCGTGAGATGAGAGAAATGAGCATATTCTTCTTGGTGGCCTCTGAAGGAAGGAAGGATGACTCGAAGAATCTTTGCAGGTCTCAGGACTGGGGTGTTAGGGGTAGTAGGAGTTGGAGTCACTGTGTCCCAGGCTCATCATTAGCAGCCTTGCTGATAATGACTTTTTCTAGAAGGATTCAGACTCAGAATAATTCAAGGCTTGAGAGAGGGAAAAATAGGGTAGCCATTCTTGGGGGCTCGAGCCATAGCATAATGGGTAGGGCGTTTGCCTTCCACTCGGCTGACCCGGGTTCGATTCCCAGCATCCCATAGGGTCCCTTGAGAACTGCCAGGAGTAATTTCTGAGTGCAGAGCCAGGAGTAACCCCTGTGCATCGCCGGGTGTGACCCCAAAATAAAACAAAGTAAAATATAAAAAATATAAATAAAATATAATAAAAAATAAAAAATATAATGCAAAATAAAATAAAATGCAGCCATTCTTTCTCTACCCTGAGCGAAATCCTCCTACTGTACTGCATGCCACGTGTATACACCTCAAGCACCAGGAGGAGTTTGAAATTTATCTTGCGCTCTAAAAATAAATAGAAAAAAGGGTTTTCTATTTACTTTGCAAATTTGAGTAACTTACCAAAGACATTATTCTTCTCATTTGAAAAGTGGGCTCATTTGATCTCTTTTCATATTTTATTAAAGGAGCCTTTGGAGCTGAATTCAGAAAACAAACAGTATGCGTCCGTGGGTGCTGCGCTGTGTGGAAGCGACCTTCCCTCAAAGGCTGTTACTCCTTGCCGGAAACTCAGCTGTTTTGAAGCTACTTTTATGAGTTACTCCATAAAGGTGAAATCATCGGATGACGGAGTGAACTTCAACTTGCTTCTCATCTGGGTTTGTTTCTTCACATTCTGGAGTCTCTATGATCATTGCAACACGAAGTTGTACCTTACGTCTAAACCAGTATCTGCAATATCCGTGAGTTTCTCCCTTGCGTTGCTGCTTCTCTGGAATAAACAAATCAGATTATGACTTGCAAAATTCACCAAGCTTTCCCTTTGATCTAGGCCTCCTTTGTTTCAGAGTTCACCAGGTAAATTCTCCACTTGCAGTTGGTTGCCTTGAGGATGAATATTCATCTGGGTGACGGGCACAGAATCCAGTTCCTGAAACGTGTAGAGGTTCCTTGTGTTTTTCACATGCTACTTCGCCGTGCATGTCTACCAAACTGTGTCCAATCCAACAATCTGCAGTGTTTCATACCCTGGTTTAGCAGGACTATCTATTATTATCTATTCTGTTCACTATAACAGAAAGTAAAACTGGCTCGCTAAGTTCAAAAAAATCAGAATACAAAAAAAGCCTGAGTAAGCAGGTCTCTGGGAAAAAAAAAGAAAAAAAAAGGGAGCTGGGAGGCATCGAGTATGGAATCTGCAGGAAGCAAAGGAGAATGTCTTCATGGTGCTACAGTCACGATGGCTTCCCGCCAACCATTCCCTGCCCATATCACTCAGGAAAGAGTCCAACGCCCAAGAGAGGGTCTGGTTGGCTGGTTGGGGCAGGTACTGACCCTCTGGCCAGGGAAGAGTGAGATACCGAGGCGCCACATCACACAAAGATTAGACATGTTGGGCAAAGTGCAGTTTTTTCAAAGGAAAATTGAAATGTTGTTACCAAAAGAAGGGGGAATGGATGCTGGGCAAGCAAAAACAACAGATGTCCACTGCAGCGGGACTATTTGGCATATCTTTGACGAGCCAAAAGACTGGAAACCATGCAAAGACAAACACACACACACACATACACACACACACACACATACACACACACTTTCACGCACACATTTTGCACTAATTCCTAGAGAAAGTCCACCTCAAATTTGACTTTGTTTCCTTTCGGTTAGGAAACCGTAATTTCCAAGACTGCCTCCTGCCTCCCTCCCATCTTTCACATTTTCCATTTCCTACTCCATGTCTTTGCTCCAGGTGGGATCTTTTCCTGACACAGGCAGCAAAGTACACCCTTCCTCTCCACCCTTGTTAGTCAATAAATATCAAGTGGTGTTAGAGACAGAATCATTACGCACACGTTTGATGAAAATCAGAATCACCTTGCGTTATTTTTTGTGGGGTGGAAAGATGGAAGTGTTTGTGTTCGACGATGATCTATTCTTATTGTCATATTCCACCCTGAAGACAAATCGTGTATCTTTCCCCTAATGAAGTGTTTTCTAGAAAGAAGACGAGAGTCCTCTGTTTCCGATCTTTAGATGCCACCGATTGCTATGGTAACCCTGTTTCTTGTTTTGTAAATTTCTTTCTTTGTGAAAGAAGTAATTTTAGTTTCATTTACTAATGGATTTTATTCAATCTGCAATAATGAATACGTTCAACCACACCTCTTATTAAAAACTTGTAATCAGAATTTTGCAGATGACAAGGTGGTTACTCCAGACCCTAAAAATGTAATATACAGTATGAAAAACACAAACATGTGAATAAAGCAACATATCAAAGCCCAAATGCAGTCACAACTTCAACAGCAATTTCTTTAAAAAAAAAAAACATTTACCTTAGAAGATCAAAAGATAAGCTTGGAATAGTAATCGCAGTATTGTAAAAAAAAAAAAATCACAAAAAATGTAGTTCCCAAATTTATGAAGTATTGTGCATGCATTTATTTATTCTTTGTTGTGAAAAATCCTGGAATATACATTCAAACAGACAGATCCAAATGGTATTTTGACACATAACATCAAGGCTAAATGCACTCTGGTTTACTTCAGTCCCTGCTTCATTTTATACTAGATTCTGCACCAGCTCCAAACGACTACAGAAAATTTTAACATGAAACAAAGTGAACCGTCCTCACAAATCTGCTTGTCTGTCAGCAGGCTCTGGGTTTATCCCCTTTGCAAAATCAAGAGGGAGGTTTACTAGAAAGAATTGGGCAGAAATCAGATTCTGCTTGGACTGTGTGCCTGTGAGCTCGGCGTCTTTACGCAGGCATCCACCCGGCACTGCACCTTTAACGTTATTTCATTACCTGGGTACCAATGCCAGGGATGCTCTGGGATCACCACTGGAGGTCCGGGGCAGATACCTGCGGGTCAAACTCAGGGTCGTGCATATGATTTGCATCTTTGACTTTGACTGGAAGATGCTCGGCTGAGCCCATCCATCAGGGAATGATATTTTTGAAACTAAATGATATCATGGTATCCGAAACTTTGATACGTAAAAAAGTCGGTGTCAGATGTAGGTTATTATAATGAACAGGACCAAATCCTAACATGGGTTTCTTAGGCAGGCGAGTAATATTATCCAGACATCTGGTCCCTCCAAGAGCCTTGGACTTCTCCTCACGTCTCTCTGGAATTCCGAGCAGGGCAAGGGAAGCAAGGCGATGGAATTCCTAGAAGCAGAGTTTTCAAGACTTGGTGAGAATAAAGGACATCCAGGCTACCCAGAGAGATGAGGAGAACATCTGTAGAGCTCATGTGATTTCTCACTAAGGGTTGATCCATAAATACAAATTTCCTTTCATCTGCTTTATGCTCAACAAAATTAAGTGGTATTTCTGTTCTCCAGAGAATAATTAAGCCTTTATTTTGTGTAGCTGCTCAGTTTTTAGATTGGAAAAAAAAAGAAAAAAGAAAAGAAATCTTGCTCTCTCCCAAATACTCCAAAAATGTAGATCAGACAGATTTCAACAGATGAAGTGCACTTGGCTGCAAGTTTTCGGACTTGTCACACAAAAACACTGTGGTTATTCTTTCAAGGTCATAGGTCTCTGCTCAAGGACCATTTGCTGACTAAATTAATAAATTAACTTGGCTTGACTGAGATTGACAAATAATTGATGGCTTCTGCATGTCTTCATTTTGTAATTTGTTTTGCTACCTATGAGAAGGATCTCATTTTTCTTATAAAATAACAGAGGCGTAGGGGCTGGAGCAATCGTGAAGGGGTACAGCACTCGCCTTACACACAGCCAACACAGGGTCAATCACCAGTGCCCCACATGGTCCCTGAACCCCACCGAGAATAATTACTAGGCATAGCCAGAAGTGGACCAAAACACAACAAAATAAATAAAATTTGTAAAACATACAGTACCCCCCCAATTTCTCATTTTATTCCAAATATACAACATATATGCTAATTTAGACATATAAATAGGGATATAAAATCACTGAAACATCTGGGGAGTTTTTTTCTAGTGGGTATATGTGTGCATGTGTGTATGATTTAATATATGAACATATATTCTGAATTCTTTTTCTCGAATCATAATATGCTATTCTTAGGAAACATGAGTCTAACTGCTCCTACAAATGTCATGACTTTTCCAAGCCCATGGTGTTCTGACCCCAGCAGTGCTCAAGAACTACTCCCTACAGTGCTCATGGGATCGTGCAAAGCCGGGGTTCAACCCAGGGCTCCCATATGCAAACTATGCACCCCAGACCTTTGCGCCATCTCCCCAACTTACATCTCCTCTTCTTTTTTTGTCCTTTTGCTTTTGGGATCGCACCCAGTGATGCTCAAGGGTTCCTCCTGGTTCTGCACTCAAGAATCACTCCTGGTAGCGCTTGGGGGACCCCATGGGATGCTGGGAATAGAACCCGGGCTGGCCGCGTGCAAGGCAAACACCTTTCCCGCTGTACTATCGCCCTGGCCCCCACACTTCCTCTTCTTAAAGAATTATTTGAGAAAAGAAATCTCCATTTAAAGCACTGAGGAGGATCTGAGGTGCAGCAAGTTCAGGTGCTTTCCTTAAATGGAGCTAACTCTAGTCCAATTCCTGGCACTGCACGGCCCCCGAGTACTACCATGTGTAGCCCCAGGGACCCCCAAGCACTGCTGAAGGGAACCCTGGAGGTCTCAGCCCCACCACAGCAGCCTGGGTAATCCCCAGAAAAGTTCCCAGCACCACAGCCTCGAGTCCCTACATTGAGACCTCAGCCTGCTCGGCTGAGAACTAGGGGGTGCTGCTGATGGAGAGGAAGGCCCTGAGTATTGCTTTGGATATCTCTACACACCCCAACACACACACACTCACACACACACACACACACACACATGCCGAGAAATAAAACCCCAAGCAAAACAGACATTAAAAGAAAACCCAGTGAATGTCTGCGTTGCACCTTCACGGTTGTGGTCTCCCAGCTGGTCATCTATTCTATAGCTCTTGTCCGTGCAGAACTTTTTCTGTGTGCACAAAATTCACTGCCCTCGCTTCACTACTTCAGACCTGTAACATCAGTGTTCCCTAGTGTTCCTCGGGTAGAAACAATTGCTGCCCCCCATGCCAGATTGCTAAAGATAACCTGCCTTTTTTCACCAGACCTCCTGCATTCTGAAATGGAGCAAAAGTCCTAGACATTAGTCTGGGGCAGAAAGATTTGGGGTCAAGTCTAGTCAGGTGCCTTTTTTGAATAACATTCCAAATATAAGCACCCTAAATAATTATAAGTGAGGGGTCAGGCGTCAGGACGATCAGCAGGAGACTTGCCTTGCATATGGCCGACCCAGGTTTGATTCCCTGGATCCCATATAGTTCTTTGAGCACCACCAGGAATGATTTCTTATAAGTGCAGAACCAGGAGTAACCCCTGAGCATTGCCAGGCATGGTCACCAAACAACCTCCCCCAAATTGTAAATACTTACAAGCAAGAAAAAAAAATCCAAAACAAAACACAAGATTTAGTGACACCTGAAAATTCAGTGAAAATCAAAGTTCATAGTTTAAATCATTCATAAGTAACATTTCAGGGCTGGAGCAATAGTACAGTGGGTAAGGCACTTGCCTTGTGTATGGTCAACTTGGATTAGATTCCTGCCACCTCATAAGATTTGCCAAGCAGTATCGGGAGTAATTTCTGAGTGCAAAGCCAGGAATAACCCCTGAGCATTGCCGAGTGTAGCCCCCAGAAATAACACACACACACACACATATAATATTACATATTGCATTGTAGCACTATCATCTCATTGTTCATCGATTTGCTTGAGCGGGCACCAGTAACGTCTCCATTGTGAGATTTGTTATTGTTTTGGGCATATTGAATACACCACAGGGAGCTTGCCAGGCTCTGCCATGTGGGTGGGATACCCTCAGTAGCTTGTCGGGCTCTCTGAGAGGGCGGAGGAATGGAACCCAGGTTGGCCGCGTGCAAGGCAAATGCTCTACCTGCTGTGCTATCACTCCAGTCCAATATTATATATTATACGTATTTATATATACAAAGTTTCAACCCAACAGACTTGTCTATATAACACCTCCAGTTGTTTCTGTGCTGCAGAGGCAGAGTTGAACAGTGTGACAGACTTTCTCGTGTCAAAAACCTCAAAGATTTATTCTGTTTCATTACAGAATCAAGTTCGGTTTATCTCGCCAAGTACTAGGATGGTGAAGTTACAAATCAACATGTTTACCATATAACCATACAATTAAATGAATAAAAACAAAAGATCTCAATACTTTTCTGCAACTGTTTCTACATTTCACAATACACTGCTTGCCATCTGGCAATATTTATCCTGTTTAATATCTGCCTATTTGCTTATTCTCTGTCCTCCCCACTAAAAGCTAAGTTCTGAGAAGACATTTTGTTTCCTGGCCACACAATAGTCAATAAATACCTGAACTTAAAATATTGTACAGTAAGGTACTACTGGTACCATTACTGAATTCACAAAGGTGTACCCATACGTGTATGTGTGTATGCAGCACATTATCTACACAAGACCAGGGGTGACAGACACCTCCAATGGTTTCTGCTAGTAATGACTTTACTGCTGTTTTTCCCTTGGAACATTTTCACAGCAACGGTAAAAAACGGAAAAGGCCAGTAGCTAGTCCTTTATTTATATTAAGAAACACAAATTGGGGGCTGGAGCAATAGCACAGTGGGGAGGGCATTTGCCTTGCACGCAGCCGACCTGGGTTTGACTCCCAGCATCCCATATGGTCCCCTGAGCATCGGGAGGAATGATTTCTGAGTGCAGAGCCAGGAGTAACCTCTGTGCATCGCCAGGTATAACACTCCCCCCACCCCACAAAAAAAACCAACAAATTGTATTTGGTGGTTCATTAAAAACCAAGGTGTAGAGAAGAAGCTCAGAGACCAGCCTTATTTCTATAGCCATTGGTGTCCAGTGCTCAGATTCCAAAACACTCCACGTCTCCAAAATGTGAACAGTAAGGAGCCAAGTCACACAAGGCTCTTTCCATTGTTTATCATGAAACTGTGAGACTGGCTCCAAAATCTTTGTTCTCTGAAATAAACAGGCTGGGTGTGGCATCGGTTGCCTTGCTGAGCCCTTTAGTGGAGAGATTCAGAAAGAGAATCTCAGGAAAGACCCACGTGACACACAAGTCAGAGGTGGGGATGGGGGCGGGGAACAGATGAGTCAGGGACCCCAGGGAAGGGGATGCGGAAATTGAGACAAAAAGGACACACCCATCTGGGCTGGCTGAGGAAGGCCAGAAGCCAGGGACTGGAGGCAGGAAGAAAGACAATGAGGGAAATCACTGTCACTGTCACTGTCCTCCCATTGTTCATCGATTTGCTCGAGGGGGCACCAGTAACATCTCCATTGTGAGACTTGTTGTTACAGTTTTTGGCATATCAAACACGTCATGGGGAGCTTGCCAGGCTCTCCCGTGTGGGCAGGATAACCTCGGTAGCTTGCTGGGAGAGGGGCAGAGGAATGGAACCCGGGTTGGCCGTGTGCAAAGGCAAACACCCTACCAGCTGTGCTACCGCTCCAGCCCTGATGAGGAAAATAAGAGGAAGAAATCACGGTTTCCTAGAGCAGCCACTTGTGGAATTTAGAAGGATAGGAAATTTGGGGTTTGTGGGTTTTTCTTTTCATTTCCATCTGATGCGAACTTCTCAGGTTGCTGTGAGTGGGCAGAAAATTTCCTCACCCAGATACTGTCTTAATTATAAAAGAATCTAACAGGAAATTTTGCAATTTGCTCGCCTGGAGATTCCCAAGAGTGATTTACTTGTGTGACTGTGCCTGCTTATAAGAGCTTATTAATTCAACGTTTTGATTTGCACATTGTTTCCGCATTTGCAAGGTATGAAAGTCACTGTTTTGATTGCCACTGCAGCGGGTGTTGAAGGCTGTGTTTATCTCAGGACAGGTAAGATCAAACAGGATGACTTGCTGGTGAAAAATGCATGGGTTGGGGAGGAGTTGAGGGCCTCCTGATTCAAGAGTTCTGTTTATCTTGGCTGAGGTGTTTTCCCTAAGTGGCAGTTGCAGGAGGAAATCCAGTCAAACTTGAAAACTCTCCTTGCTGCTAATGTACTTCGCATATGCATGTTATCATGTGTTTTAAAACATGGTGTGATATTTTAAAATATGCTTTTAACACACCATAACCCTGAACTTGTCATCGCAATGCAATGAATGCTCACTAAATGTTATTATTCACGCAAGATTGAAAAAAAAAGCAACCTCAAAATGAAAATAGGCATTTCGCTTATCTGAAAAGAATTATTCTTAAGCCAAAAAAAAAAAATTTTTAAAGTTTTATGAGAGGCTCTTATTTCTGTGTCATTCCCATGCTATCATTTCTATCATCTCTCTTTTATAAAACAGATGAGTAACTTCTGGTCAATGATCCCATCTTCCACAAAAGTTATTGTCTTCCCTGGCCCTCTTTAAATTTCCAGGAATTAAATCTGCTTTTAAGTCTCAGATCAGGGGCCGGAGCGATAGCACAGCGGGTAGGGCATTTGCCTTGCACGCGGCCGACCCAGGTTCGATCCCCGGCATCCCATATGGTCCCCCAAGCACCGCCAGGAGTAATTCCTGAGTGCAAAGCCAGGAGTAACCCCTGAGCATAGCTGGGTGTGACCCAAAAAGAAAAAATAAAATTAAGTCTCAGATCACCTTAGTTTATCATAATTGATCTCTGGCTGATCTTCTTCAAATTGAATTCTTTAGTGGGGCTGGAGGGGTGGTACAGCAGGTAGGATGCTGGCGCTCTAAGTGGCCTACCTGGGTTCAATCCCTGGCATCCTATTTAGTCCTGAGGCTGCCAGGAGCGACCCCTGAGCACGGAGTCAGCAGTGCGGCCTAGGCAACAACGGGTGTGGCCTCAGCCCCCAAATGAAAATTAAAAGTAAACTGCCTTCCTTCATCTTGCTTCCTACATTTTATCTGTATTCCCACCAGATCGATACTTTGTCCCCACCCTCAAAGTCATTGTCATGTCCTTTCGGCCCTTTACGTTGGCATAGGCTTGGTGATAAAACGCTGAACACCCAGAAAGAATTTTTAATCTTGGGTAAATGATGAATAGATTCCTCAGTAGATCTCAAGTGTGGTCTGGGACACACACATACTTGGCACATGTTTATACAAATCGAAATTATTCAGGATGTAGCCCATGTTCCGATCACTCTGAGGACCTTCCATTTTTCTTCCCAGAGTCCGCAGTTTGGTATACTAAACCGATGGTGTTTCATTTTGCTGCAGACATCTGCATGCCTTTTGACAATAAGCGTTCTCCTCGATCTCATTTTCATACTCAGTGTTTCATCATTCCACCTCTGTGTCACTCGATTTCTAGGAATTCTAAAGGCTCAACTGTACATTGTGGAGTCACCTCAGACGCCCATTCAGCTCACCAATAGTAAACACTGTAGCACTCTAGTCCTGTAGCAATGCAGCCCATCGATTTGCTCAAGTGGGTACCAGTACTGTCTCCATCGTGAGACTTGTTATTACTGTTTTTGGCATATAGAAAATGCCACGGGGAGCTTGCCTGGCTCTGCGATATGGGTGGGATACTCTTGGTAGCTTGCCAGGCTCTCCGAGAGGGGCAGAGGAATCGAACCTGGGTCAGCTGCATGCAAGGCAAATGCCCTACCTGCTGTGCTATTGCTCCAGTCCAATAAACACTGTAACAGAGACAAATGACTAATTTCTAGTTACCATCAGCAAGACTGAGGTAAGCAGACCCCTCAATCTCCTTTTAAACTGATGATTAAAAAGTCTGCACTCTATATCAAAAGCAGAGTTACTAGGTCACAGTGTGTGTGTGTGTGTGTGTGTTTGTGTATTTATGTGTGTGCACTCATAGATACAGATACAGTAGATCAATATTTTCCACCTCATCTGTAGCTGCTTTTAATGACTTGCTCATCCATTCTTCAAAAAAAAATTATTACTGAGCATTAAAGAAATGCTGTCATTCAGACAGGTGCCAGGCAGGTGAGTGAGAACATGATATAGACCTTAAAGCATTTAGCTAAAGCGTGTAAAAGGATATTTTCACGAACACACAGCGAGGATCTTTTGAAACGGCCACATTAGTTATTTGAGTTACGGTGGTGATTAGAAGGTATTTTCTCCCATCCCACAAAACTCAGAGAGATTATTTTTAATGAGCTATTATTTCATTTTCCAGGCGTTATTTCACATTGTTTAATTCTTTTAAAATAGCATTTCACATTATTGAGGGGAGGGTTAGTTCATCTGCTGATTGCAATACCTTCTGGGGTTCCTTCTGTTCCCTAAGGCTGAGACAAAACCCAAATTTACTAATGAACTGCCAAAAATTTCATTTCACAAATTCCTACTCATGTGCCATTACTGTAAAGGCTTTGTAGTTATTACAGTGATGAGTTTATAGCCTAGAAACTAGGACAGCAGTGTTTCAACTAATTTATTACCTGCACTTTACACATTTTAAAGAGGAATAAAGTGTGTGTGTGTGCGCGCGCGCGCGTGTGTGTGTGTGTGTGTGTGTGTATGTGAGGGAGAGAGAGACAGAGACAGAGACAGAGAGAGAATGAGAGTAAGAAACAGAAAGGTATAAGTGCTTTCTTGTTTGGGACTGGGCTCTAATCTGCAACAAAACAAAGGGTTGATCAAGCGTTTATTCCATCATCACTATCTGCTAGCACGTTAACCTTTGGTAAAACCTTCGGCTTTCACAAGACTCTAATCCATGGACTTGTTCTCTCCACACATGTTAGTTCCGTGTCTACTGGGAGCTTGGCATTTTTAAGGTGCTGTGAAAGCAACTGTCTCAACTTTGTGACCTAGCCATTGATCTCAATCGAGCAGCATTTCCCAGAAATCTCTTATCTACAGGGATTTCTCCCGTGTGCTTCGGGGAGGTCACAAGACATATCCTGCGTGGGAGAGGTGGCGGGCGGGGAAGAAGGGTGAACCATTCCCCAGTTCGTGCCTCTTGTCACTGACTTACTGGCTGCTTTGAGTTAGTAAGGAGGTCGCTGTCATCCTCTCCTGTACTTTCGATTCTCCGTAAGCTTTGTGGACTCACGAACCATCTGTGTTAAATGTCACTGATTTCTGAGCACCTCCGCACCTCCCTCATCACACGAAACAAGACCTGACATCGATATTTTCTCTTCTTCTCTTCTCTTCTCTTCTCTTCTCTTCTCTTCTCTTCTCTTCTCTTCTCTTCTCTTCTCTTCTCTTCTCTTCTCTTCTCTTCTCTTCTCTTCTCTTCTCTTCTCTTCTCTTCTCTTCTCTTCTCTTCTCTTCTCTTCTCTCTCTCATCAGTGCTCTGGGTCTCTACTACTTAATATCTATGTTCCCATAAAGTCTGCCTGCTGTCGACATTCAGCTTCAATGCCACAAATGCAGACTGTTGGGGACGGGCCTGGGCACCCCCTGCCTCTGTTCCTGTAGACAGGGACTGGGTGAGGAGGGGGCCTAGGCACCCCCTGCCTTAGTTCCTGTAAACAGGAATGAGTATGGAGAAACTTGGAGTGGGGGCAAGTCATCCCCTGACAGCCAACCTTGACAGGCTGCCGAAGGGCCACCATGCTCTGGCGGCCAGCCTGGAAAGGGGGGTCGAAGGGCCACCATGCTCTGGCGACCTGCCTCGTGAGAAAAGTTGAAGGGCCACCATGCTCTGGCAGCTGGACTCGAGAGGAGGCTGAAGGGAGGATTGGCTCGTGTCTGCCATGGCCATGCTCAAGGCCACATCTGCTTTCCCGTGTTTCTCAAGGCTGAGAGAAGGAACCGAAAAACAAGTAAGATTGGCAAAAACAAAGTTGCCTGCACCGCTTGATTAATCATGTTTATGCCACTTATGTAACCTGCTGATCATTGCCAAAATAAGACTATATAAACCCGTTTGGATTTCAACAAACTTGCTGTATGCCGCATATTGCATGCAGCCCTCCCTAGCCCACTCAACTCTCATTCCCTCTCTCCGGCCGAGGTTCAAGTTGGCTGCGTGGGCCGTGGCAGCAGACAGTCTCACCAAGGACTACAAGGCATAAGGTCAAAATCTCGGCATCAAGTACTTCACCGTGTTTCTTGTCCTGTTGGTTCTGCTTCTCGGGATCGACTGATACTGTGATAACTATTCTCATTTCCGCCCTACAGGAGTTAACCATTTGGAGAGGGACGAATGTGTTTTTAAAATGTCACATCATGGGGCCTGGACCGATAGTTCAGAGGGCAGGGCATTTAGCCTTGCATGCAGCCAACCCGGGTTCAATTCCCAGCATCCCATAGGATCCCGAGCACCGCCAGGAGTGATTCCTGAGGGCAGAACCAGGAGTAACCCCTGTGCATCACCGGGTGTGAGCCAAAAAGGAAAAAAAAGCCACATTATGACCAATGGATTCCATTTATGAAATGTCCTGCAAAGGAAAATTCAAAGTGATGGAGAATCCCCTCATCAGCAGATTCTCAGCAGGCTTATGGGGGCACAGAACGTTCCCTTCCACCCACAGCCCCTTGGAGTCCTCTGAACGCTTTCACGAACCCCTCCTTGCTGCCAATATTCCAGACACAATCTCGCTACTGACCGTCGCTCTGGACCGCACGCTTTCTCCACGGAATATGTCGGTATCTGAACCTTGTTTCCACAATGCAGAAAAGAAACCCTTGATGCTCTTTGATCCCTCCTTTTTTCCCCTCCTTCGTGATGTTTGTGGACAGAATTAAAGCACATAATGATAAGCCATCTATTCAGCTAGAAGTTAGCATTTAGTAGCTATTGATTACACACAGGCTAGATGCAAAAGTAAAAGGCCTAGTCAATTGCAGGAGTGCTTATTCCAGTCAATGTCCTCAAAAGCAATCTTATTATCTTGCCCTCTTCCACAGCTACACTGCCAGCCGGAAAGAAATAACCTCGCCTCTTTATCTGAGTAAATGGCACTTTAATTGGCACAGTTGCCAGCCTAAGTGTGATCTTGACCTCTTAATTTCTCACCCCTCCCAGTATATTAGCTGCCTAGTCATTTAAAATAGACTTCTTCTTTCCCTTTCTCTATAATCTACTCCTTCTCCATTCCTCTTGTCTCCTAGTCTACTGGCGCACCATATAGTGTCTGCTCTAGATGGCGCTACCTGTTTCCTAAAGTTGCTCTCTTCAGATTTCCCACCTTCAAGTCACCTCCTGATATGGCGCCATAAATATCCATCCTAGTTCCCAATCCGTAGGCATTGACATCTCTCAGTAATAGTATGAGTCGTGCTGAAGTATGAAATTTGAGGGTGAGGTAGAAAACTCAGTGGGCTGAGTATGTGGTGGCCACGCAGACTGGATTCAATCCCCAGAACTGCAAAAAGTCCTTCAGACATCACTGGGAGCAACCCTGGAGCACTGAATCGGGAGCTTCCCCTGAGTACCGCTGGGTTACCTTTTCCAACATAATTAAACAGATGGGCACTTCCTCTGCCTGCTCTATAGCTCTCTCTCTCAAACCCCTGGAGCCAGAGCAACAGCACAGCGGGTAGGGCATTTGCCTTGCACATGGCAGAGGTGGGTTGGATCCCCAGCATCCCATAGGGTCCCCTGAGCACCACCAGGAGGAATTCCTGAGTGCAGAGAGAGAAGTAACCCCTGTGCATCGCTGGGTGTGACCCAAAACGCAAACATTGTTTTTTTTTAAATCCCCACGATTTAGCATGAAGAGTGGGATATTTTTCTGCCCGCTACACAGCTGCCCTGTTCTTCTCTTGTAAAGTCCCTTTAGAACCCCTGAGCCATTTACTGAACAGCCTATTTACGTAGCTCTGCTTTTGCATAGATGGTTCCTGTGACTCCAATCCTGCCCTGTCCCCCGTCAGATTCCTACTGCCCTGTGGTTCACCTGTGGTTGTCTGCAGCCTTCTGCGATGCTTGTGGGCACACCCGGCCAAGGCCTTCTCTGAGTAGCACTGCATCAACACCCACGACAAGGTATGCACTCATGTGTCTCCCTGCCTTTCAAGTAGACTGTAAATATATGGTCTAAAAACGAGGGCCAAAAATGTCTTTTAACGACAGTACAGTGGGCCGGGTGCTTGCCTTGCATGCGGCCCACCCCAGGCTCCATCCCTGGAATCCCTTATGGTCCCCCAGGAGTGATTCCTGAGCGCATAGCCAGGAATGCAGCACCATAGCACTGTTGTCCCGTTGCTTGATTTGCTCAAGCGGGCACCAGTAACATCTCCATGGTGAGACTTGTTGTGACTGTTTTTGGCATATCGAATATGCCACGGGGAGCTTGCCAGGCTCTGCCATGCAGGCGGAATATTCTCGGTAGCTTGCCGGGCTCTCCATGAGGGTCGGAGGAATCGAACCCGGGTCGGCCGCGTGCAAGGCAAACGCCCTACCCACTGTGCTATTGCTTCCCATGGCCAGGGGTAACCCCCTGAGTATTTCTGGGTGTGGCCTCAAAACTAAAAAGAAAAAGAACAATGTCTTTTACTTCCAAGAGGACCTTCACATTGATGCTAGGGGGTCCCAGAAGGACTTCTGATGGTGTTCAGCGGAGCATGCAGTATAGTACCTAATACATACAAAGTGTGTGCTCGAGCATTTCGGCCACATCACCTGCCCCCAGGTGGTCTAATTATTTTTAAAATTTTTCAACATATCAGAAATGATTAAACTATATTTTAAAAATGAACAGTGAGAGTTTTCCGTAGGATGCTCTATGAGGCACGCAATGCATTACGGATAAAACGTCTGCTCTATGCACTGCAAACTATGTCACGAGCAGGGAATTCTCTCTCTGTGTCCCAGAGGCCCCCAAACTCTCATCGCCCACTCAACAAAATAAAGTCCCTGGGGCTGGAGCGATAGCACAGCGGGTAGGGCGTTTGCCTTGCATGCAGCCGACCCGGGTTCAAATCCCAGCATCCCATATGGTCCCCTGAGCATGGCCAGGGGTAATTCCTGAGTGCAGAGCCAGGAGTAACCCCTGTGCATTGCCAGGTGTGACTCAAAAAGCAAAATTAATTAATTAATTAATTAATTAATTAATTAATAAAAATAAAGTCCCTTGAAGTTAACAAGACGGTCCTCTTTGTTTTGGGACGGAATTAAAAGGCTGCCCACTGCTGTTCAAGCATTTTCTTGGGAATCTCACCAAGCCCCTCCGCTCCTCTATTGTACCCCCACCCACCACCACCTGGTCTCCTCGATCCCCCAAACAGTTAATCACATTAATCCTTCCAACCAGAGAATTCTAGAAACACGATTTCCTACTTCTCATTAGATTTGCAGGAATCTCTTCTTGCCCCCTTTCAGAGGGGTAATCTGGACAAGCACCAGGTCTCCTGCCCTTATTCTGACCGTGGAGTTGAGACCGTCTTGAATTTTCAAAAAAATAGATTTCCACCGCAATTCTGCTTACAATGTAAGAACGCCGAGAACCGGACAAACCTACACCATTTCCAGTGAAGCTTCTACGAGGCTGACATCATCACCCACTGAGCTTTCCGTCACCCCACCTTCAACCCCACCCCCACCCCCCCCACCCCCAAGTCAGCCACAATCACACTGGGCCAATGGGGAGAAACCTGAAGCCGGAGTAGAATGATTTTAGAGACATCCATTTTCTTTGTCCCTCGGACTGTATTTCCCAAGCTGTGGAGTCTGGACCCCTGACAAAGACGTTTGCGAAACACACATTTCTTAGCGCCACCTGTTTGATGCTTGAGCCTAACTCCAACAGACAGGATCCAGAAGTCCCCATTACGTCTTCATTTCTTGCGAAGATAAGATCAACGTTATTGTACCCAACAAAATTGGGTTTTTTTCCGCTTTGTTTAGTTGGTAGATTGTTTGGGTTTAAGGCTGCACCTAACAGTGGGCCAGGCTTACTCCTGGCTTGGCACTCAGGCGTCACTCGTGGGAACTCGGGAGCCATATAGAGTGCCAGAGATGGAACCTGGGTTAGCCAAATGCAAGACCCTTCCCAACATACTGCCTCTCAGGTCCTCCCAAAAACCTTTGTCTAGATGCACAGTTACTATATGAGGCTCCGTTAGGACAGCAACCCTACCCAGTCTGGACTCGGTGGCTTGCACTGCCACTATGACATCTCTCTCTCTCTCTCTCTCTCTCTCTCTCTCTCTCTCTCTCTCTCTCTCTCTCTCCTCTCATCTTTATCTCTCTCTCTTCTCTCTCCTCTCTCTCTCCCCCCTCTCTCTCTCTTTCTCTCTCTCTTCTCTCCTCTCTCTCTCTCTCTCTTTCTCTCTCTCTCTCTCTCTCACACACACACACACACACACACACATGACCTGCAGGACTGTAAGCATATCTAGCGTTTACTGTTCCAATCGTAAAATCTCTCACATCTTCATCACCCTTAGAAGTATATCTTGAGTTAACTGATTCAATGGCGCAGAGTAGGTTATCAGTGGCAAAATGTTTAACTGGATTATTTATTTCTAAGTTTCTAATTTATAAAGTCAGATGGAATGGGGCGAATATTCATCAAAAAAAAAAAGGAACAAAAATAAGCTCTGTAACAGGAAAGAAAATAACCTAGGTAGAACTGGGGAGGGTTTGCAAGGACTACTGTCCCTCTGCCATTTAAGTCACTTAAGACTTTAAGTCTCTATTGTCAGAGTAATAAATGGGACAGTGGGGAGGGCACCTGCCTTGCATGTGGTAATTCTGGTTGGATTAGCAGAATCCCAACCCAACATACTGTCTCTCAGGCCCTCCAAAACCCCGGCAAGCCCCATCAATAGTGCTCCTTGAATGCAGAGATGGAGGATGGAGTAAGCCCTGAGCACCACCAGAACCCCAGACAAAAACAAAATAAGATCCACTTTACTGAACTGGAGAAATAGTGCAGAGAATAAGGTGTCCAGAGGAGCCCTCAGAACTACCATGTGTGACCTCCAATTATTTAAAATTAAAAATTCACTAGTTTTTGAACACATGTCTAAGCAACTATATATCTACGGTGCAAATGAACAGGAAACTACTAACTTACAAACACGATTGTATCACTTGTGAGCATTTTTCATAATATAGACTGTTGGAGGAAATGTTATTTGTTTCAAAGTCTTAAGGGAGTAAAATTAATTCATAATTTTATTAATATCACCTGTGCTATCTTGCCTGTGTTGTCGAAATCTAAGTAACATTTATTACAATGTGGAAATCCTGCAGAAAGACTTTGCAATAAGAACTTCTGATGTTAACTAGGGAGAAAAGTCTTTTAACTTTCTTCGGAGACTAATAAGAAACCCATTATTATTAAAAATAGTCATTTAAACTTATTAGTGCATAAAACTGACACCAAGTACCTGAAATCTTCTTGGTGTAGAAATTCTTAAAAAATAAGGAACTAAGGCAATGATGAATGCCTTAAGTTGCATTAATTATTCTGGGCTATTTCTACATGGAAAAATATATTGGAGCATTTCACAGTGGTTCGGAATATTTAATTATAAATTGGAAAAAAATGTGTTATTAAAATTTTTCTTTTCCTACAAGGATGAGTTTGTTTTGAATGATCCCTGTACTTACATTACCCCTTTCCTTCTTTTCACTTTTTAGACAGATAATTCCTTGAGGGCAAGACCCATTTCCATATTTCTTTTGTACCATTTGCATATCCTAGTTGGGGACTTTGCATCTCTACAGGGACCAGCTGACAAACACCAAGCTTATAATATTCAGCAAAAATTCAACAGGCAATGCCCTGAGAAGTGAAAATATTTCTAGTCATTATTATCTAAATGTCTCCATTTCAATGAGTTTGGGTGCTAATTCCCTACCAGAGAATTAAATTCATGAATTAGGATTTTAGTTACATGCTTAAACTGAACAATATTCACTTACTAAATAAGTGTATGTGTTTCGCAGCAATTTTAATTTCGCAAAAATTTCAGAGGAAAAGTGGCTCTTCTGATAAACTGTTAAATAGGAAGCATAGCAGGAGTGTGTGTGTGTGTGTGTGTGTGTGTGTGTGTGTGTGTGTATTTCATCTAAAGAAAGGAAAGCTAAACTGAACTGTGGCATCTTCAGAACAAAGAAAGCAATGATAACAAATGTAAAAAGAAAGGTACCGTGACCTCATTCTAATTAATGACTCGGGCAATCATTACTTGCTGTCGAGGGGCATTAGTCAAGGTTGATGCTTTAGCCCCGACGTTCACCACTCAATATCATACGGCCAAAATGAAGAACTTCTCCATGTCAATTATCTGTTACAAACAAACTATCAACTCACTTGGAAATAGTTAAACAAATCTATAGGCATTGATATTTGCTGGTATCTTTTTTTTATGCTGCATTGAACCAACGCAAGGTTTATACAGTATAAACATCTGTGAGATATTTCCGAGATCTTAAAATTGGAAAACTCTCAAAGGAGATGGAGATTCTGAGGTACTGCAGAAATGCTGGGTCTTTCCTATCAAAACAGTGAGAAACAGAGAAGCGTATTTCCAGTGCCCCAAATTAAGGATGCTTTTTAAACCTTCCATTTCATTAAATTGCATAGCTGGATAGGAGATTCTTGCTAAAATATTGTGATTAACACAAAGGAAGCTTAACAGACAATGCTATTATAGGTGAAAGACTGCTAATTGCCATCTTCCCAATAACTTATTGATTTTAATCAAATCTTCCTAGAGCAGCATGCCAGCAGCAAATGGATAACTAGATAGAGGGAAAACACAACAATGGAAGGGGTAATATGGGAGAAATTATTCATGTTTGATTTGTATAAAATTGAACAAATATTCTTGATCAGCATTTATACAAATATAGATTCGTCGGGAAGGTGCTATCTAAATTGCTTCTCTCACAGTGTACTGGAAATTACCATAACTGTTAGCATTTTTAATTATTTTGATCTGCTGAAAATAGATTAAACCGAATGGGAAATTGGCTTATTAAGCTTATATATCTGAGTTAATATGAAATATTCTCAGCCACAGTGCCTTGAGAATCTCTCAGTCTGACATTCACTAGCCCTGGTTGACAATGACAGGGAGAAAACAAAAAAGGTCAGTGGGTTTAACCCTTAGTTCGGTCCCTTCATCAAGGGACCCTTGACTAGATTTGGCAAGGGGGGGCATTTTACCCTGTTTGAAAGACAGAACCGAGGAGCTGCAGGGAGGGTTGAATGGGGGATGGAAAAAAAAATCTTGCTAGACTAAACTTAACACTTAAAAAAATGGAGAACCCTTGAAATCCATCTTGTATTACAAGAGCAGCTTCTCTGTGTGAGATTCAATATAGTGTGAAACATTGAAAAACTCACACTTCGGTCACTCGCCGATGATGAAAAGGAGCCCGATGTTGAGCTGAGTTCTAGGCGGGTACCAAGGCATCCCACTGAATGTTTATCTTTTAGTCATTCAATTGCTGACTCGGGACTCAAAAGTAGATTTCAACCTGAGTGTGGCTACACTTTTTTTTTTTAAAGGGAATATTTAAAATATCTAACACAGAGGACTGGCATTTGCCTGGCCGCTTAGCTCCCTGGAATCCTATGGTTCCCTGAGCATGGGTACAGCCCTGAGGGCCCCCAAGCACCACCTGGGTCACCCAGGTATTCCCGGCACTGCATTCATGGGTTCAGCCACCGCATGCCCAATCCAGTTGGGGAGGAGAGGAAGCCTGCATCTGGGCAACCAACTACCGGGTGCCAGCACTGCCATTTCTGGCCAGAAGGAAGACAAATGTCCTTTCTGCAGCACCAGGAGCTGCAAAGGCTAGGCAAGAGAGGGTTGGCTTGTTCTCTAGAACAGTACCTGTCTCGATGGGACACTCTACATTCCAGACTGTCTTCTTTGTTGCTGTTTCTGAATTATATCCATTTCACAGGTGGAATGACCGCCTTTGGCTTAAAGTCAATCAAAGTCTTAGAGATCACATCAACAGCACAAAGACTTGGGTTACAAATTATTACCGCTTTGCATTTAGATGGTATCCCAAAGAAGAATGGAAAGACCTCTGCTTGGAGCATCATGTTTCACTCAAGTGAGAGAAGGAATCCGGAGTTCCAACCTCCATCGAGGTCAAGAATCAGGGACGCTGTCTTGCTTGTCAAGGTGTCAAGAATCAGATGGGCCAGACACATAATGTGATTCAGAGATGACCGCTGGACTAGAGCTGTTACCAGCTGGATTCCACAGGACGTCAAAAGACGGTGTGGCCGCCCACCAACGAGATGGTCAGACTTCTTCATCAAAACCCTGAATGAACAGTTTGAGGCTCTTCCTGTTCCTGGAGTCAGCAGATATCATTGGGCTACACTAGCATGCAACAGGGACGAATACAGATGTTACTGACGCCCGCTTGAACAACTGGAAGATCAACGGGATGACAAGTGATACAAGTGATTGTATTAGATGCTTTTTTTTTTTCTTGTAGGGGGCTGTCTTGTGTACTGTTGGCTATTTAGCAATATCCCTGACCTGTAACCACTAGAAGCCACTCTAGTAGCCCTGTCCCTGACAACCAGCATGGAAAAATGTCTGCAGGCATGGCGAAGAATCCACTGCTAGCTACAACTGATCCTGGTTAAGAATCGCTGAATTAATAGGAGACGGTTTTGATACCCTCGATAATTCTGCATTCACCTCATTCTTTAGAACATTTCCATTTCGCTTGTAAACGATGCAGGAAGGGAACAATAAAATGCGCACGGTGGCTCGGAAATCACAGACGTGTGCTCTTTAAACATCCCGCATCCACAAAACACCTTCTTGGAGGTCAGCCTCAAAAAGTTCTAAGATGAACTGACTACGGGAGACAGGGCGAGAGTAAGTCATCTCAGTGGTGGTTGAAAGAGCAAGGAAGTGTCGGAGTGATCAGCCTGCTCCCTTCTGCTCTAGGTTTTGGGGGAATACGGTCTGGTGGAACAATGGCAAGGATTCTGGAAACCGCTGCCAACCACCACGGATGGGGAGTGGCGGATGAGAGCCTGTGACTGGAGAGCACCGTGAGGCCCAGCAGGCAAGACGACGGTGACGGATGAGCCGTGTCTTCCTTGGACAAGGCAAGCAGAGCTATGGCACCTGCTTCACACACTAGCCCACCCCGTCCTGCTCATTTCAACCGACATGCTCTTCCCTTCGCTTCCAGCTCCGGAGGAGACGGCAGGATGGTGGCTTCGTGCTTTTTTCACATGAGTACGTGCAAGAGGAAAGTGACAATGCAGAAAGGTCGCTGCTAAGTTCCGATGAAGCATCTCTTCTCCCCCAGGTACCATTTTAAGCTCTGTGGACAGGCTACTGGATAAAACAACCCCACCCCAAGTTTTATATCAAAATAAAGAGTCTAGTGGTCTGCCCTTAAGTTGGGAAAATGGAGAAGGGTGTATTTAGTATTTTCCATGAGTCGCAAAACATTGACTTCCATGGAACATAGGGTATCTTCTTTTTTTTTTTTTTTTTTTGCTTTTGCTTTTTGGGTCACACCTGGTGATGCACAGGGGTTACTCCTGGCTCTACACTCAGGAATTTTTTCCTGGCGGTACTCAGGGGACCCTATGGGATGCTGGGAATCGAACCCGGGTCAGCCGCGTGCAAGGCGGTGACCTACCTGCTGTGCTATCGCTCCAGCCCCAGGGTATCTTCTTAATCTGTATACTATTTATTGTTATTCTCCTTTTAGCATTTTTCTTCTCCTTTCTGGACTGCCAAGAACAAATCTTAAAACAGATTCATTTTATGAGACTACTAGTATAAATTTAGTCTTGGAGAGTGATTCTGCTTGCTTGATTTGACCAAACCTGAGGGCTCTGCACTCAGGGATCACGGCTGGTAGAGCTCTGAGGTCCAGATGGGTTGTCTAAGATAGAACCTGGGTTGCCCCCGTGCAAGGAAAGTACTCTTTCCATTCACTGCCGCTCCCAGAATGATTTTTTGGGGCGGTCACACCCGGCGATGAACAGCGGTTACTCCTAGCTTTGTACTAGGAGTAAGCTAGGAATTAGTTCTAGCTTCCTAGTTGTAGCGTGCAAGGCAAACCCCCTACCCACTGTACTATCACTCTGGCCCAGTAAAGTATTTTCTTTCTGTGGAAGCTACTGAGGGGATCAGATTAACTCGACTTTGATCCAAGTTCATTCCAGAGCTTCCTGACCTTGGGCAGGCACAGCTGATCTCGAGGTCTGGCCCTGTGGTTCAAGGAGAGACCCCGGTTCTACCCCCAGTCTTGTGTGCCCCACCCACTCCCTAGCACTACTGGGTGTGTCACCCCCTCTCGCCAACAATTGTGACAGAACAATGGAAAACAGTTATAAACTTTGAGGGTGTAAAATAACAAATGGATAGACCCAGCCCAAGAAAGACTGAAAACTACAGACCACCAGGAAACTGGTCCAAAGTGCTAGGAAAGCAGGAAAGACCAAACCCTCTGAGTTACTCAGCAAACAGATTTGAGGCCCATTAATTACTTTGCACAGAAGACCTCTACAGAAAACCAACTCTGGATTCATTGGCTTGTTGAAACTGGCCACTTATACTTCCCAGTTGAACTTTTATGACCAGGGCCTCTAGAAACTCTACCTTGCCTCTGATTTGGGAAGTGACCATCCCAAGGATTCTTCTTCTTTTGCAGTTGTCATAGGCAAGGCAATTTCCAAGACGTAATGCTATCATTAAACGTCTAGACTTTGGGGGCTGGAGAGATAGCACAGTGGGTAGGGCGTTTGCCCTCCATGCAGCCGGCCCCGGTTCAATTCCCAGCATCCCGTATGGTCCCCTGAGCACTGCCAGGAGTAATTCCTGAGTTCATGAGCCAGGAGTAACCCCTGTGCAAGCCGGGTGTGACCCAAAAAGCAAAAAAAAAAAAAGTATATATTTTGGACAGTCTGAAAACCCCAAGCCACAATGTCAAACTTCTGCATCAGAATAAGTGTCTCTAGCCTTGTGGGAAAGTTAACTGGTCACATCCACATTGTATCAGCCTTGACTTTACCCAAGAAAGTTAAATCAGTCCTGATACAAGGTCCTCAAGGCACCCTAAATTGTCCATCCATCTGTCTAACACAGCTGAGGATTTAATAGATGTGATTTCAATTATTCACATGTGGATACAAATTTGCTTGAGCTTTTCAAAGGCGGTTTCTCAGACTAGAGAGGTTTGTCAGTGAGCTGAGCACAAGTCTGGCATACAAACCTCAGCACCGCATGCCCCCCACACCCAAACACTGCCAGGTGTCACCCCCTTAGCACAGAGCTAGGATAGTCCCTGAGTACGACTAGGTGTGGCTTAAATAACAGCAATCAGAAGGGCTACCTTAGAATCGTTCCATTAGACAGGAGTCCCAGAACCCTAATTTAGGAAGAACTTATGAACTGGATTCTTATTATGTGCTTAGAAACTTGGGGAACGTGAAGGAAAGTTTTTTATGAGCTCTCCCTACTAGCAGTGACCAGCCCTAGGCTTGGAAATGGGAAGATTTCAGAAAAGTGATGGCTGATAGCTAGAAAATACAAATGTAAGTTGTTATGATGAGTTTGTACATTAAGCATGGCTTTAAAAGAGGTTTTAGTAACCACTAGTTGGTAGTGGTTTAGTTATTTTGTGGGAGGGGTAATGCCAGTGTTATTTGAAGGAAAACTTCTAACAAAAGCACTCACTGAGTTGTTGAGCACCAACAGACTTGATCGTACTTAGCGAAGGAACACAAAACTTAAGTGCTCTAAAAAATCATTCTGGGAGGGCTGGAGCAATAGTACAGCGGGTAGGGTGTTTACCTTGCACGCAGCCGACCCAGATTCGATTCCCAGCATCCCATAGAGTCCCCGAGCACCGCCGAGAGTGATTCCTGAGTGCAAAACCAGGAGTAACGCCCGAGCATGGCTGGGTGTGACCCCCCAAAAAAGAAAAAAAAAAGAATATGCTTTACTCCAAGAGAGAAAAAATAAAGACTTTAATCAAAGGAGAAGGGAAAATATGACAGATGATTGGGGCCAGAGAGATATGACAATGGGTCTTATAGGTGTCTGACCTGGGTTCGATCCCTGGCATCCCCCCTAAGATTCTCAGAGTCCACCAAGAGTGATCTTCCGAGCAGAACAAAGCCTTGAGTATCACAAGGTGTGGCTCAAAATCCAAACAAATAAATAGAAGGTAAATGACTTCCTAGGATGGATGACTTGCTTCACTTGAAGCAAGTTGATGGGTACTGAGAACATAAATTCAGCCTTAAATCCCAGTAGAGGACCCAAGTGATGGTGCAGCAGGGAAGGCGCTAGCCTGGTATAGTGGTGGATGGACCCGGGTTCAATCTCTGGCACCTCTCGTCCCATCAGTGACCCCTGGAGGAGTAAGCCCCGAGTACCATCAGGTGTGTCCCCAAAATAGAAGCAAAAAAACTCACACGTGAAAGGGTAGAACGTGCCTGGGAACCACAGGACTAAGTTCCCTGGTCCAGCATCTTGAGGGGCGAAACAGACTCTTCTGAAACCCGGGGCTGAAAATTAGTTCTTGAAAAACAAAGCCAAGGGCAGAGCCACCAAGGAGGTTTTAAGAGTATATTTAGATGTACACTGCAATTGAACTACTAATGTTGGGTAAATGAGGGAGTAAAACAAATTACACGATTCGTTATCAACTCGAAAGATTGGGAGAGAAAAAGACTCCCATTTGCAAGAGCACTTGGGGGCTCTTCCTTCCACAAGAAACATGTTTCATGTCATCCAGACACTAAGTAGATTTCTTTCACAAAAACTGTTACATTATCTGGGTAAACATGTCAATCAAAGACTACAACTAGCAATTTACAGCAATGATGCTAGATTTAACATCTAGAGAGCAAGATTCCAGAGGGAAATAGTGTTTTTATTTACCTCTTTGTTACAAGCACAATTTTTTTCTTTAAAAAATGCTTTTATATGAGTTTTGAAAAGAGAGTATTTATGTTATAACAAAAACAAATCTTTAAAACTTTGAGTTCTTTTTATTGGATTGCTTTCTCTTTCAATTTAAGAGATGATTTCTCCAAAGCACTATTTACTAAATTTTGGAGGCTATCTCAGAACAAATATATATATATATTTTTTTCGTAATGAAGCTTGTGGAAAGTGGTACCGTGGTATCTTATTCTGCAAGCATGTTAGAGGTTTAATCATTACTTATTAATTTTCCTATTTTCATGAGATTTTCTCAAACTTAATATTCTATTAAGGTAGCATCTGTTAGAGGAATTATCTTGGTTTTTTAAAGCAAATTTTAGCTGATTACCATGAATCTACATAATTAGAATTAGGTCTAATTATGTAGTGTAAATACATGTAATATATTTATAACATATAATGACATAATTATGATTCACAATAATGTTGAAAAACTCCTCCTTAAAATTAGTAAGAAAAATATGCTGTACAAAACCTCTACAATTTATTAGAAAATTCACAATGTATGTATTTCTGTAGCTTCTAAAAATGGAGCTTGGCAGAAAATATAATTAAAAACAAATATATTTTGAAGTTATTACCCCCCCAAATACCACCAGAACTTAATTAGGTTTTGAAACTCTCTGAAACCCGTTTTGGAGGACCACGTTAATCCAACTAAGAATATACTTCCAATGCACTCTGAACCAAAATCTGAGATGTAAAATATTTAGCAAGAGCTTTTGTAAGATAATTCTAACCTTGTCTTCTAAACCATTCATCAAAATGACAGAAAGTACAACAAATTATGATGAATTTTCATCTATATACTAACTAAAAATATAATAGGGAAAATTGGCACTGTGAAGAGGCATTTTAGGTATTGCGTTTCATTGTAACATACAACATATATTTCAGAATATTAGGCCACACAAATTTCATTCAGAAACTTGAATGACATACTATATGGTACAGGGGGAAAATTACCCTTTCTTTCTGTGAAAGATCACTGTCACTGCATCACTGTCATCCCATTGCTCATCGATTTGCTCGAGCGGGCACCAGTAATGTCTCCAATCGTGAGATTTGTGACTGTGTCTGGCATATCGAATACGCCACGGGGAGCTTGCCAGGCTCTGCCGTGCGGGCGGGATACTCTCAGTAGCTGGCCGGGCTCTCCAAAGATCAGATCACAAGTATTTAAAAGTAAGAAGGACCTAAGGATTCTGTCACAGCAATTCAACATGCTGGTGGTAGCTGAAAATCTGCTGTCTTACAGCACGAAGCTAACATGAAACTTAAACCTTACAGGAAACTTCAAATGGATGGATATGGCGCTTTTCCAAAAGAACTTTATTTTAAAATCAGGCAACTGGAGGATCTGTCCTGGGCAGGGCCCACAGTCTGCTAAGAGCAACTTTAGATGTAGGAATAAAGTTCTAAAATTTGGTCTCCAGGTTCCTGTCCCAAACCACCATTTTATAACTTTGGGACCTCTGCTAATTTAACTTTTTTTTGTTTGTTTCATTTGTGAAATGGTGAAATGGTGGCGGTAACTACTCCTGATTTCCTACGGTTGAGCACTGTCGCACTGTCACACTCTCACACTGTCATCCCTTGTTCATAGATTTGCTCGAGCGGGCACCAGTAACGTCTCCACTGTGAGACTTGTTGTTACTGTTTTCGGCATATCAAATATGCCACGGGGAGCTTGCCAGGCTCTGCCGTGAGGGCGGGATACTCTCGGTAGCTTGCTGGGCTCTCCGAGAGGGAGGTAGGTATCAAACCCGGGTCAGCAGCATGCAAGGCAACGCCCTACCCGCTGTACTATCGCTCTAGTCTAAGGTCTGAGGATTTTTTAAAAAATCAAAAAGATTATATGAAACAGGAGCTATAAAAAGAAATATTTTCTTTGTAGGAGGAATACATTGGTGTTTATAGATATACAATGAGCATAGGCAAAATATGTGGCATTCTACATTAGCTTTCAAATGTTGGTAGCATAATTTTGCATGCTAAGTTTGGAAGACATTGCTTGAGTTTTTAAAGCAAAAGCATACAGACTAATAAACTGCTGTCTCTAAAATAAAAAACAATTCCTATGTTGCATTTTATGTACAAGCCACAATGTTGATCTATTTAATAAGTTATATATAGTCAAATAGATTTCACACATGAGCCATATATAGAAAGGATGTGATTATGTATTTATGCACATTAAATCTAACAATGATTGTTCAATGACTAATGCAGTAGTTAACCTTCGCTTTCCGATATGGTGAAATGCAAAAGGTGTTGCAGACAAAACAGCAGGTGATAAACTATTCAATAGTGTATATTAACTTTTACATAACATTTTATGGAACATCATAAAAATTTTCACTTCAAATTTACTAAACATTTTCAAAAAGATCATTTGGACCACATAAGGGTGAGGGTTAGGTTTATTAGGGTTAGGGTTAGAAAAGATTTAGGGATTGGATTTGGGTTCGGGTTAGGTTTATAAAAAAGCAAGGTTTACAGAAACAAGGTCTCTGCTTATATATAATTTGCAATTCCTCCCTTTCTTCTCTAGTTATTATGCACATCCTATTTGTCAAATAAACATGTTTAAAATAAATTAATCTTTCTACAAAGTGAGCAAAGCAGGAATGAGTTCATCAAACCTTTCCTAAAATCGTGCAAACAATAGTTTGGGGTCTCTTATGAGGTTAGAGAAGTACCTCATAGTTTAAAATTTTGTCTGTTCATTTGTCTGTTTTGTTTTTGGGTCACACGTAGTGATGCACAGGGGTTACTCCTGGTTCTGCACTCAGGAATTACTCCTGGCGGTGCTCAGGAGACCATATGGGATGCTGGGAATCGAACACGGGTCGGCTGCACGCAAGGGAAACGCCCTACCCGCTGTGCTATCACTCCAGCCCCTCTAGTTGAAAATCTTGAATCTTAACGGATACCTATTGATCTGAAAGTTGTGAGGGATAACTACCTAGCACTGGGAAAGAGGGTTTATAAATAGTTGAGGTGCACGGGATGCCAGTGAGACCATAGCAACCAGCTTCATCACCTAATGATGAGACCCTGGAATGAAGCAAGAAGTAGTTTTACTCTCACAAGGTCGGCATCTGAAGATGGTGAGTCGTGGACAAATCGGCCAGTTCTAGGGCCCAGTTTTCTCCTCTACAAGCCACAGGAGTTTGGAGTCTCAGAGCAGTGACATCACCAACGTCCTCCCAGAGACTCTGATAAGCCTCGCTGGACTGGGAGTGGAGAGAAGGTAGAAACCACCCCCCCCCCGGGTTCTGAGTGGTCCCCTCGAGGAGCCACAGCAGGTGACTTTTCAGGGACACGTCACCAGGACAATGAGAAATGGTGACAACACCTTAGAGTGTTGTCACTCTAAGGCCCCAACACCTTAGAGCTAGGAAACGGAACAAATCAGCGCCTCCCTCTGTAGCTACTTCCTCCTGGAACTCGATTCCCCTTCTAGGTCTTTCTGTCCTGGACCTAGAATTCCCTCCAGTGCCCACCATGGTGACTATTGTCACCATGAAGCTGAACTTGCATGGCGTCATCCTCTGCTCACCCAGCTCCCTCTTCCTCTGATTTCATTCTCACGTGTTTCCATTTGGGAAGTCACACTCATCCGAGAAGCCATTTCCGCCTGGAGTGTAAGATTAAGGTTTAGCAGTTTGGCATGTGATGTTAGCCAACCAAGATAACCAATTGTCAGGTCTTTGCCGGATGAAGAGAATATTAGATAAATGAAATATTTATATACTTAGCGTTGAGGAAGATGTTGAAGGGATCCTTTGTTTTTGATAGACCTGGGATCTCCTCTCTACTCAAGATTCAGACTTGGAAATTCTTTAAGCAGAATAATATTTTTTGCACTTGGATGCTGGATGCCTCAGGCAATATGAATGTGACTTGTCACTTGGTGAAAAATCTCCAGGACCTCTCCCTCAAAATATGTTGGGGGGAGGGGGTGGATCAATAGCACAGTAGGTAGGGTATTTGCTTTGCACACAACCGACCCGGGTTCGATTCCCAGCATCCCATGTGGTCCCCTGAGCACCACCAGTAATTTCTGAGTTCAGAGCCAGGAGTAATCCCTGTGCAACCCAGGTGTGACCCAAAAAGGAAAAAAAAAACAAAAAACATGTTCTGGGACCAGAGCAATAGTACGGCCAGGAGGGCATTTGCCTTACACTTAATTCTCCGCCACCCCCTGTAAGTCCTCCAAGGCAGACAGGAGCGATTCCTGAGTGCAAAGCCACTGAGTGTGACCACAAACAACGAAACAAAACTGATCACCAGTTACAGTCACAGGGTTGGAATGCAGAGCCTTGGCCCAACCCCTTTCCTATTACAATAGAAAGTTCATTTTTGAGGGGTGTGTTTTTTTTTGGGGGGGAGGGGAGAGGGTTCACATACCAGCAGTGCCCAGAGCATATCCCTGGCTCTATGCTCAGGGATTACTCCTGGTAGGCTCAGGGAATTAACTTAAATTGGCTGTGTACAAGGCAAGTCCTCCGAATGCTGCATTGCCTCTCTGGCTCAGAAAATCAGTTTTATTTAATAATTTTTTTCCGGGGGGGGTGCATATCCAGAGAGGCTCAGAATTTACTCCTGGAGTATAGAATAATATCACATGAGGCTAACATCCAAGGACAATAGATACAAGGGCCAAGGGGGTTGCCCCACAGCTTCATGAGTGGAGGGGAAAAGGCAGATGGAACAGAGAAGGGATCACTAAGAAAATGATGGCTGGAGGAACCAGTCGGGATGGGAGATGCATGCCAAAAGTAGATAATGGACCAAACATGCTGACCTGTCAGTGTCTGTGTTGCAAGCCATAATGCCCCAAAGTAGAGAGACAGTATGGGGAATATTGTCTGCCATGGATGCAGGGGGAGGGTGGGAAGGGGGGATACACTGGGGATATTGGTGCTGGGGAATGTGTACTGGTGGAGGGATGGGTGTTTGTTCATTGTGAGATTGTAACCCAAACATGAAAGCTTGTAACTATCTCACGGTGATTCAATAAAATTTTTTTTTAAAAAAAAAGAAGAAGAATTTACTCCTGGCTCTGTGCTCAGGAATTACTTCAATGGGATGTTGAGGATCGAACCAGGGTGGGCTATATGCAAGGCAAAGGCCCTCCCTACTATACTCCAGCCCCTCTGAAATGGCACTTAAGAAAGCCCGTGGGGAGAAAGAGTCCGAGAGCATCAGACGTGGATAAGTGACAGCCTTAGCACCATCGCCTTTCTAATCAGAATCTGAGGTAAATAATGTTTAATCAGGACAGATGAGATTTCACAGATGCATAAGTGGAGCAGCTCGAACTCCATTCTGGAAAATTCCTTGCCACCCACGCTAGCTAGCACAGGGCCTGGACCATCTCAAAAGGGCAAGACACAGTTTGCATCTGGCTGTTTGCGGGTAACCTACTTCTCACCCATCTCACTTGGACCTGTTTCTTGTACTTACACACCTGTTCCTTAGGAAGATTTAAGTCACTTTGGGATAAAAAAAAGAAACATTTTCCATATTTCCTGTCTTCTCAGTCCAAACTGGCCCTTATTCCATTAAAACTAATTTAGGATCATCCACACCTATTGTGCTAAACAAATCATCAGAGCCTTTGATTTGTCTGGGGTCCATCTGGAGCTGCTCAAGGCTTACTCCTGCCTCTGCACTCAGCAATCACTGATGGGGGGTAGGGGGGAATCCCAGAAGCTGCTGGGGATTGAGCCCCAGTTATCCACAAGCGAGGCAAGGGCTCTGCCCACTGTACTGTCACTCCAGGCCCCAATGACTATCCCTTTGAGTCAAGAATCAACATAATCTGACAAAGTAACTGCAAATGATCACTCTGGATAGGAGCTGCATGCTGAAAGTGAAAGGAGGTAAAGGAATACATAGGATAACCTCTCAGGATCTGTATTATAGACTATATAGTGCTCAGAAAGAGGGAGGGAGGGAGGGAGAGGGAGAGACAGAGGGGGGAGAGAGAGAGAGAGGAGGGGGGGAGAGAGACAGAGAAAGAAAGAGAGAGAGAGAGAAAGTGCCTGTCATAGAGTCATACAGGCAGACTCGGGGCAGGGGAGGGAAACTGGGGTCATTGGTGGTGGGAAATGGACACGGGTGGAGGGATAGGTGTTGGGTCATTATATGACTGAAACTTGATCATGTACAGCTTTGTAACAATGTATCTTACAGTGACTCAATGAAAAACATCAAAATTAAAAATAAATAAATGTGCTTTTACATGCTAAGTACATAAAAAGAAAAGAAAATCAACTTAATCAAGTGTGCTTCTTTCATCTACAGGAAAGAGGGCAAAACTAGGAGGGAGAGGAGGGCTGAGGCAGGGTGGTGGGGGGAGCCACACGGCTGGACCCCTAGCTGTCAATCAAGTTTCTCTCCTGCATTTGGACTCCTGGGTCTGCTTCTTTCTGTGGCTGCTTGAGGGGACAAAGGCACCCTTTGATCAGGAGAGAGACCAAATACCATGCAATGACTAAGCTCTACGCTAGCTGGCTGTTTCTACAAGGCTTTGCTTTGCTTTCGGTGGGGGCTAGCAGGGTCGGGCTATGTATGGCCTGGCTCAGAGGCTCTTTCTGCCTCTGTGTTCAGAGGCCCAGATGAGGGGCCAGGGATTGAACCTGCGTGCAAGGCAGGGACCTTGCCTTCTCTTCCATGTCTCTGGCCCACAACTTCTAGGACTCTGACTATGCTCTCCTCAGAACATTGGCCTGACCTGAGGGGGAATGGGGGGGGGTGGGGAGGGGGGGTAGCAATAGTCCAGACAGGAGGGCCTTGCACACAGCCTACTTGGGTTTGGGTTCAATCCTGGGCATCCCGCACGGCCCCCCGAGCACCGCCAGGTGTAATTCCTGAGTACAGAGCCCGGAGGGATCCCTGAGCATTGGCTGAATGTGGCCTGAGCACAAAACAGAAAGAACTTTGGCCCGGGTCCTTGGGACCATCCTCTGATGTTTTAGGTATGATACCAGGGCTACCTCCCCACGCTGGTGAACTCGGCAAAAATGGTGCAGGTTGCACCTGGATGGGGTGGGACCTGCAGAATGAAAAGGCCTTTCAGGAAGAGCAAAAAGCAGCCAGCGGCAGGTTCTTTCCTGGCTTCTAAAGCTCCCACCCCCTTTCCATAGAACACTTAACACAGTCGTGAGGGGGACCAAAGGATCACTTCCTCTTTGATGATCAAAACCCGTTCTCCTCTCTCTCCTCATTTTAAACTCTATATAACTGAGAAAATCCTAGAAAAAGAATTCCTCCTGAGACCTTAGAATGGCCCTATCTCCTTGCTGCCTGTGTCTTTTGATAGAGACTCGCACATCCTCTGAATGTCCAGGGGAGGGAAAACTCAGCAGACACTCCCTGTCTCTCTCTGTCTCTGTCTCTGTCTCTCTCTCTCTCTCTCTCTCTCTCTCTCTCAAGAACCGCTTAACTTAGAGCTTCAATATTGTCTGCAGTCACTCAAAATGCCTATCATCTCACCAGGAAAACCTCCGATCTTTCACTGGCATATGAGGCCTTTGTCCCCTAAAACAGAACTGAAATTCATTTCACATGTTCTTTTTTTTGTTTGTTTTGTTTTACTTTTTGGGTCACACCTGGAGATGCCCAGGGGTCACTCCTGGCTCTGCACTCAGGAATTACCCCTGGCGGTGCTCAGGGGACCATATGGGATGCTGGGATTCGAACCCGGGTTGGCTGCATGCAAGGCAAACGCCCTACCCGCTGTGCTATTGCTCCAGCCCCCTTCACATGTTCTTTTACCTTTGGACACATTTTCCCCACTAGCTCATCACTCAGGGTTTATCCAGAAACATAGATCTAGAACTTTCCATAAAATGCTAGCAACCCTTTGCCTGGCATCTTTGTATTTAAACTGCCATGATTATTTCCATGGTTTATTACTAATGTTACGACTCTAATTTTTGGCTTGTTTACTGGCACCGAGGATCCAACCCAGAAACTGCCCTGTGACAGGCCGGTGACCAAACACATACGTCCCTGGCCCTTACTGCTCTTTGGCTTTGAATAAAGCACTCCTTGCTACCAACACGAGAACTTAGCTTCCCAATAAACCTGTTCCCAGAGAAAAGTTTTCATTGAAGAAGACACAGGCTATTTGTCAAGCGGTTGGGGGAAAGAGAATGAAGGCCAAAAAACTCAATCAACATCAACTCACTACTTCTTATCTTGGTCTTTCTTGTTGGAGGCCAGGTGGAAGAGCATGGTCACTGTTCTCACAATAAATCTCCAGTCCTTGGAGGACACATAACTAGTATCAATGACCCCAAGCCAGCTCTTGCCTCTTTGGCTTCTACCTGCCTAGCTGTGAAATGTCGCAAGCAGGTACTTTCTATGCCATACCTTTCAGACTAATGTAAATCATTCACTTTTATTTATTTATTTATTTATTGGCTTTTTGGGTCACACCGGCCAATGCACAGGGGTTACTCCTGGCTCTGCACTCAGGAATTTTTCCTGGCGGTGCTCAGGGGACCCTATGGGATGCTGGGAATCGAACCCGGGTTGGCCGCGTGCAAGGCAAACGCCCTACCTGCTGTGCTATCGCTCCAGCCCCTCATTCACCTTTCTGTGTGAAGGACTGGCTGAAGGGAGGAAGTGTGTTAACACACACACAGATATCAATTGCGGAGTGGTGCTTTGCTAAGTCTCCATGAGACGCTTAAAGCATTGAAGCATGCAGACAAATTACAAACATACGTCAGAGGGCTTGAGCGTTGCTACTTCTTCTTGCCTCCCAACCAGAGCCAACCGGATGATCCATCTTTGTTAGCGTTAGACGTAAACTATAGGCTTTCTTCTTGCACACTCGCTGACAGATCAAAGTGAAATGAAATATCAGAGAACTCCGATGCACGTGCAGACATTTATTAGAAATGCAGGCACCGAGTGATCGTACCACTCAACCCCAGTCCTCTACCCTCGAACGAGCTCCTAGGGTGCCTTGCAAATGCTGTATCATGAAGGCAGCGATTTAAGCAGGATTTGGCTGACCGTAGACTCAGAAAACAGCCCAGCCTGAGCCTTGTAATCTGGGATCTACTCTATGGTTTTCCTCACTTCCTGTAAGAGCAGGGCGTACCTCTGTACTCTTTAACCAATGCACACGTCTTGCACAACATTTATTCATCAATAAGATTTTTTTTTCACTGATATTGCTTCTGTCATTTCAAGCACCCTGGTGTTGTCCACACATTGGGACAGCTGCCGTGGAGACGGCTGCTACTATACGTGTGATGCACCTACCTGACTAGGGCAACTAATCACTCGTGGGTCTTCTATTGCAAGGACTAAACACTGCATCACAGTATCTGCATTGACTTCTGTTCTCTATTGGATACGTGTAGGATAACGTAGCCTCTGATACTTTAGGTTTATTGGGTAACTCCCGTCACAGTGCTCCCATTCCTCTGTGTTTATTTGTAACTTCTTTCTTTGTGTTCTGTTGACTTGTAAATATTGTTTTTCTCTTCTCCTTGAGTCCTTTGTATAGTTTATTCAGAGCCATGCCCTTTTTGTATGGACACAGGAAGACTTAGCAAATGCTATGCTTTTGTAACCTGGGAGTCATTTGACTCTACATGGTATTTTCCTCCTGGGCATCTGTTCTCTTGACTTAAGCCTCAGATGCCCTTACTTCCTAGTGCCCCCAAAAGCAGGGTCCCGACGAGGGACGAGACGGACCCAGGGAAAGCGATGAGTTGTGTGCTACCCTGTCATCGAGATGGGCCTGGCCAAAGTGCCTAATGCTTAACTATAAGTTAAGAGCTTGATCATGGACAAATGTTGTCATGATCCAAACAGTGATTTGAACCCTGCTAGGGTGAGGAATGATTAATCTGGCCTGAGTGCTGTAGTCTGAGTCTGTGGCAAGATATTGCCAGGAGAGCTGCCTTGCCAGCCTCTATGTATCTCTTGCTGTGTCCATACAAAAATAACTAGCATTCAGATGTGCATAAGTTCTTGGACTAAGGAAAGACAAAAAACCTTAAAAGGTATTTTACCTGCTGGCAGTCAGGAAGGGCTTTGGAATGCCTGGCCCTCAGGAAGGGCTTTCTTATGTTGATTTTGCTACCTGGCTGTGTGTAGCCTAGAGGACAAGGTGAAGAGAGACAAGTAGGGGGAGAGACTAGTGAAGAGTAGAATCCAGGTTAGGCTGAGGTAGATCCAGAGAGAGGACCAGAGAGAGGAAGGAGCTGGGAGTGCGGGAGATGAGAAAGAAGGAAGACTAAATAAACGGTAACTAATCAGCAGCCAGCTTGGTCCTTGTTCTTCCTTTGCCTGTCCTTGGCCACCGGCCGTCCCGATCCAGCCTATACACAGCGGTTCCAGAGCACTGAACACAGGCGGTGAGACAGAGCCGCCCGGAGAGCTCATGAGTGTACACGCCCGTCGGCGTGCCTTAGTTTTTTACAGATACGGACACAGTGATCCCGGCAGCCCCCTGACTTGGCATTCAGCCGTATGTTCCACCCTGGGTCGAAGGCCGGCACGACTCTGGGGCACGGTGTGAGTCCCACACACAGCAGATCCTCGTCCTTGAAGCGTCTCATCTCAGCTCCCCACCATTCAGAGCGGTTCAGATCTTGCTAGAAATGCAAGCTGGGGGGCTGGAGCAATAGCACCACGGAGAGGGCATTTGCCTTGCACAGGGCTAACCTGGGTTCAATTCCCAACACCCCAGGTAGTACCCCCGAGCCTGCCAGGAGCGATACCTGAGCACAGAGTCGAGAGGAAGCCTTAAGCAATGCTGGGTGGGACCCAAAAACTAAAAATTAAAAAAAATGCAGTCTCCCAGGCTCCTCCCCGCCCCCACCCACCCCAGATCTACTGAACCAGTTGCATCCGGCAAGGCACAAATGCTCTAATATTACAAGGATTCAAATTACCTAGCGGATAAGCATGAACACGTCCATATTCCCAAGCCTATGTTCTTTCGGGCAGGATAGGACCCAGGAGTCTGTAATTGCGCAGGTGAGTGGCCTGAGAAGCATGGTGGGATGGGGGGGTGTGTGGAAATAAAATCAAAAAGTCACTGGTCAGAGGGTAGTAAGAGCGATGGGGTGGGGGTGAGGGCTGGGAGAGCCTGGCTGGGTGAATGCTGAAATGAGAGTATCTTGAGTTTCAAACGACCGTGCTCTGTGCTACTGGCACCGCATCCTTTCTTTTTTGGGTCTGAATAGAACAGATAGCTCGCCTAATTGCTGCTCCCGCGCAGAGGGGTCACAGACTTGAATATCTCATGCGGCAAGAGGTCTTTTTCACAGCTAATGCATATCAAATAATTTAGGCTATTTCCATGTCTGATGAAATGGATTTTTGACAGAAACAAGGAGGTCTGAACATTAGTCATTACCGACTGCTAATCACAGAGTATTAAGATACTTGTTTATTATTATTAAGCATCTCATTCACTTAGCACTTTTCTAAAGTAAACTGCTTTGCATTTGTGTGAAGACGGGGTGACAGAGCGTCTGCCCTAACAAGGCCTAATGACTATCCACTCTGCATCCTAACAAATGAATGACATCCTTATTCTTAAAAAAAAAAAAAAAAATTTTTTCCTAACAGATAAACTAAAGAGGAAAAGGTAAATGTGTCTAAGAGCAGCATTATATAACCAGGAGTGAGTTACTACTTTTCAATTCTATCTCCAGTCTTAGTTTTTGGGTTTTTTTTCTTTTCTTTTTCTTTTTTCTTTCTTTCTTTATATTTAATTATTTTTTTTTCTTGAGCCAAGTTAACAAGGAAAAGGTTTTCAGGTAACCTAGATTGCGGCTCTTGTTATAGCTGCAGTGAAATGAAAAGTGCCAGGTGGGAGGAACACATTATCACCCATAAAAATGAACAAGAAAGGAATCATTTTAGACCTGCATGTTGGACAAGTGAAAAGCCCCATCAGAAGTGTCGTTTCCAGAAATTGTTAATTTCCAGGCCATGGCGAGGAGAGGAAATTCTCACTTCAAACAAAATCTGGTTGGGGTGGTCACCTTGATGACCCCGTAGGGTTGGTTAGTTATTGAAATCGACCTTAAGCCTTTATCGCCGTGATTCCCCTTCAAGGATGTGATCCCATAGAAACACACAGAGAAACCCGGAAAGTGAGTCCACAGGACCACTTCCAGGAAGCTTATGTGGACTCACGACGAAATTAAAGCGGGACAAACTGCTCCGAGATGGGGCAAGATGAAATAGACCTACACCAGAAAACGACACAGCCATTCAAAGGAGAAAACGGAAGAAATCTAGACTGACGTCAAAAAGTATGCCTAGTGACTAAGAAAGAACAATTACCCAAAAGTCTGCATGAATCATGATAAATTAAAAAAAAAGTGTTAGTATGTGAGAAGGAAGTTAAGTTTCACAGGCTAGCTTAGCTATCCATAAAGTGGAATTATGGGTTCTTTTCAATATTTAAAGGTACACTTTCATGATTTAATACCATTCTATTTATTTATTTACTTATTGGTTTTGGGGTCACACCTTGTGATGCTCAGGGATTTCTCGACTCTGTACTCAGGAATTATTCCTGGCAGAGCCGGGGCGGGGGGAGGAGGGTAACCCTATGGGATGCCCATTATTGAACCTGGGTCGACCTGTGCAGGCAAATGCTTTACCTGCTGTAATTTCGCTCTGATCCCAGTTTAATACATTTCAAATATCATTATTTCATAAATAGATTCTCAGTCTCACTGGATTATTGCGGGTCTTTTTTTAATTTTTTGGTTTGTTTTAAACAAATGGACTGGGGCAGTAGCACAGCCAGTAGGGCATTTGCCTTGCACGTGGCCGACCTGGGTTCGATTCCTCCGCCCCTCTTGGAGAGCCCGGCAAGCTACCGAGAGTATCCCGCCTGCACAGCAGAGCCTGGCAAGCTCCCCGTGGTGAATTCCATATGCCAAACACAGTCACAACAAGTCTCACCATGGAGACGTTACTGGTGCCCGCTCGAGCAAATCAATGAACAATGGGACGACAGTGCTACAGACAGTTTAAACAAATACTGTCTCAGAAAGACAGATTTTAAAGAAACACTATGATTTCTTCTCAACAAGCCAGAAAAATGAGCAACGCCTGGGGCAAGACCCCCTTCACCAAGGGCACCAGCTTTGCTGGTTCTCCTCCGCCTACAGCCTTGTGCATCTCTGCTAGCAAGACCCCAAAGAGGCTTCCCCAGGGTCGTCTCCCTGTCTCCTTCTGCAGCCTGAGCAAGCGAGGGGGACCCACACCCAGGGTGGGGGGTTGGGGGGGAGAGAGCAAAGCACAGCCCGAGATCTGGAAGAGGATGGGGGGGGGGGACTGCGCCACGAGCCTGTCTTTCAAATGAATCATCTGGCAGCTAATTTTTTGAAATCACTGTAATTTGTAGGTGGCACCTTCTGTCGAAGCTGTCAACATGGAGTCGCTTTATTTCACACCAACTTGCTCGCTGGCAGGGCTGGCACGTGCCCCCCTGCTCCAGCTTGGCTGCCGTCCACCAGCTCTCCGGGGCGGAGCCCGCGCCGGGCGACCACGTGCGCGACTCAGGGGGCCGATGTACACGGGGGATCCCCACTCAGAGAGCTGGAGGGCCCCACCCCCGGCCAGCCACCTCTCCTCCCCGAGAGAGCACCCAAGGCGCGAGCTTCCGAGTAGTGTGCATGAAACAGGGTGCTGTGGACGGGAGGGCAGCCAGGTGCCCGTTCCTCTGTCCTGCAGACGCCGCCTTAGCCCCATCACCCCTCCACTGGCAAGAAGGAACCGGATGAAGAGGTTGCCCAAACAGCAGCCTGGCCATAGCCGGACACCCAGGTTTTGTGCGGACGAAGACAAAGATCCTGACACCGTTTTTGTTTTGTTTTGTTTTGTTTTGTTTTCTGCATCCCACATAACTCACACAACCTGGAGCACCAACCCAACCCACCTCTTTGTGCTGTGTTCCCTGCGACAAAATGCGTTTTTGGCTTCTCCTGAGGGTGGGTGGGGTAGGGGTGAGGTCTAGGTCTCTAGAAGGCAGTCCCAGCTCTAGGGAATAATGAGGAGGCTTGGGTGTGACTCGAGCCAGGAACGGCCTCCTCCACCCCCACCCCCACCCTTCTTTCTAACCTACCTTTGCACCCAACTACCATTTCTTCAAGGTTATGAGACCTAGAACGGTACCTACTCAGGTTTTCTTGCCTCACCTTAAAGGGAGGACTTCAAAGGGGGGACTTCAAATGCCTCTTTCTGCAGCCAGTTATTGTTCACTGCAAATGCCACCTGGTTGCAAAGAAATCCTACAACCATGCAGGGAGAACTGGAGCGGAGAGAGAGCAAGCCTGGCACTAACTCCACTGCCCTGAGCTGTGACATTCCACAAGAAGAGACACAGTGTGGGCTGGAGGGACAGCACAGCGGGTAGGGCATTTGCCCTGCACACAGCAGACCCGGGTTCGATCCCCAGCTTCCCATAGAGTCTCCTGAGCACCGCCAGAAGTAATTCCTGAGTGCATGAGCCAGGAGTAACCCCTGTTCATTGCCGGGTGTGACCCCCCCAAAAAAAAACAACAACAAAAGAACAGACATGGTGTTCTAATATTCCATTGAGACCCATATGACCCATATCTGCACAGGTGACCAGTCCTGGTTTTAGGGGAGCCATCCGGAGGCGCTTCTCGTTTGCATGAAGTGAGCTACTTCCTGACATGGCAGCTGATGGGCTAGGCAGTCTTGGAGGACCAGGACCAACAGGTGAAAGTAGAAATCTGCCCAGTAATTGACTTGTGGGTGTGGAGAAACATAAAGGAGAGTTCTCTCACAATACATCCTGTTGCATAGGTACCCAGTGAGGTGGTAGTAAATTTCAGACAGATTTTAAGACCTTTTATGTGGGGGAAAAAAATTAACAGTTGATTTTTTTTTTTTTTTTTTTTGCGGGGATGGGACACCCAGAGGTGCTCAGGGCTCACTCCTGGCTCTGCACTCAGGGATCACTCCTGACAAGCTTAGACAGCCGTAAGGCATGTAAGAGTTCAAACCCGGGTTGGCCATGTGCAACACAAGAATCCTACCTGCAGTACTGTTACTCTGGTCCCCCCAGGTAATTTGTTTTTAAACGCTGTTATTGTTAACTGCATAAATTCTAAAAATGTTAAAGATATTAACACACAAGTGTATCTCTAATAAGAAGATGCAATATTTAATGTTTCTCATTATTATTATGGGCTGGAGCGATAGCACAGCGGTTGGGCGTTCGCCTTTCACACGGCCGACCTGAGTTTGATTCCTCCGCCCCTCTCAGAGAGCCCGGCAAGCTACCCAGAGTATCGAGCCCGAGTGGCAGAGCCTGGCAAGCTCCCCGTGCGTATTGGATATGCCAAAAATAGTAACAATAAGTCTCTCAATGAGAGACGTTACTGGTGCCCGCTTGAACAAATCGATGAACAACGGGATGACAGTGACAGTGACATTATTATTATATTACTTACTACATTTAACTTGCACATTTTATCGCTTTAGTCCATAGAAGCCAAAAAATAAAATAACCCACATGCTTACACAGGCATATACATGCCGAAAACAAATTTTGCCAGAAAAAAAGAAAACACTATTTCCTTCAGGTACAAAGGACATACTTTTTCCTGAGTAAACATGGCCACTAGACCATTCTGCCCATGATTTCTCTTGAGTTTTCTAGACCTTCAGCCTTAAGATGACAGATTTCCTTCTAAAACCTGAGACAAGGGCAAAAGTCATGACATTCTTGATCAACCATCATCTCCAAATCCAGTCCTACTCAAGCAGTCAACAAAATTTAGCAAGCAACTACTACGTGCTCAGTGCTAGCATAGAATCCTGCCATTTTTCCCCCCTGGGGCCCCATTCTAGCTGCAGTAGTAGGTTATTGGGAGACTTTTCCCCCCCTAGGAATCCAGAGCACTCCTATCTGCTCGATATGGAAGAATATGTTCTGGATGTCTGCATTAAGCAGCAACTCTGACCATGCATATACATTCCTGGGAAAGTGAAGTGAAAAGGGTGAATTCTTAAAAGATTCAGAAGCATAAGGCATCTCTCCTTAAAGATAAGTAGGTAAGTGCTTTAGAGAAGGGACCAGTATGACAATAGCACTGTCACTGTCATCCCATTGTTCACTGATTCGCTCGAGCGAGCACCAGTAATGTCTTCATTGTGAGATTTGTTACTGTTTTTGGCATATGCCAGAAACAGTAACAAATCTCACGATGGAGATGTTACTGGTGCCCGCTCGAGCAAATTGATGAACAACGGGATGACAGTGACAGTGAGAGTGATATGACTGTATGTTACTGGAAAGACAGAAGCCTCGAGGTGGGTGGGCTTCTGGGCCATTAACTGCCCACAGTCATGACCCCCGTCCATGCCAAGAGCAGCGCCCAGCACACAACTGGTCCTCAGCACATTTTCACCGACTGAATTAATGCAGGCCACAGATCGCCTTTTTATTTTATTTTATTTTATTTTATTTTTTGCTTGTCTCAACTCAAAGAACACCACCATAGAAGCCGAGTAAAAGAATAAATAGTCCTGATGGGTGGTTGTGATGGATTTGAGGAGAAAAACTGCCTTGCTGCCTATGGGTGAGGGGGAAAAAATATTCTTAATACCTCGGTTATGAGTCTGTATTAAAAAATAATTTCCTCTGGATGCTTGGTTTCATTTGGACCCGTCATAGCAAATACAGTAAATGAATTATGCTAAGGGAAAAAAAAAAAGTTCCAAACCAAATAAATGTACATATACCTGCCGGCATTCCAATTGGATTTTTTAACACTTAAAAAGTAATTATGCCATTATCTATTACTGGACTTAGTGAGCTGTGAAAAGATACTGGAATTCATGTCTACTATTACTAAGCCATTTTTTTTCTGACTAAGAACTAATATGTCAGGAAAGTAGCCAAGAATAAAAAACATTAGGAATATTGAGATTAATAACTATTATGATTATATAACAGAAATAGGGAAATAGATACATTGATAATAAGTAAAAATCTACATCAACTTTCACTTTATGCTCCGATTCTGAAAATTATCCTCACATTATACACACACACACATACACACATATGGATTTCATTTTGTCTGAACATGTGAAATATGTGCTGGCTACTAGCAGGATTAATGTAATATGAGTTTTAAAGGAAATAGGTTTTTACTGAACTAGAAGTGACTGGACTAAGATTTCTGACCATGGCAAAATTTTTTTTTTCAAAGTACTGATTTTCCAGGGCTAAAATAAATGTATTCATTTTACCATCCATATTTCTATAAGATCCCTTCTTGATAAGAGTAGGGACAAAATTCTCATAGACCTTTAAGCAGTTGGGGTATGTAACAACCAAAAACCAAGTAAGGGCTGGCATGTACTGAGCCTCTTGCCCTACATCTAGGAGTGCTGGCAAAATCTCCTTAACTCCTTCTAGTCACCCTACAGGGTCTGACAGAGAAAACATCACTGGAACATGCCACTGAAAGACCCAGAGGGGTTCAAGGTCAGATAGCATGCCCCAAAGGATGAAACTGGGAGAAAATAGCAATGCACTGGGGTCACTCCTGGCTCATGCACTCAGGAATGACTCCTGACGGTGCTCGGGGACCCTATGGGATGCTGGGAATCGAACCTGGGTCAGCCACATGCAAGACAAACGCCCTCCCCGCTGTGCTATTGCTCCAGTCCCACAGCTAGACTCTTAATTCAGATCTAGACTCCAGAGTAGAGAGCCAACCTCAAAGTACTCAGACCGAAGGCCCATCTGGGCAGGCGGCAAAGAAGGATGACCCAAAGGGTCTATCCATGGGGCTGGAGCCATAGTACAGTGGGGAGGGCATCTGCCTTGCACGCGGCCGACCTGAGTTCGATTCCCAGCATCCCATAGGGTCCCCCGAGCACTGCCACCAGGAGTAATTCCTGAGTGCATGAGCCAGGAGTAACTCCTGTGCATCACTGGGTGTGATCCAAAAAGCAAAAAAAAAAAAAAGGTCTGTCCACTGACCATGGGCCTGCTAGACCCACTGGGAGCCGGGCTGCAACCAAACTTCCTGGTCTCAGCGACATCCAAGGAGAATCCCAGGGGGCTTGGGGCAGCCGTCGGCGCTGTCTCTGCGTGCGACAGGCACTCTGCTGATTCTCTTCTGCTTTGATTCCTGCTCCAAAGAAACCGCCTCTTAAGGACACTCAGGGAAATTGGACTTAAAGCTCCATCACTTCTTGGTGGTCTGGCCTGAACTGCCTTTCATTTCTCTCCTTTCTTTCCTCTTCCTCTATCTACACACACACACACACACACACACACACACACACACACACGCCCCTGCTCCCCTTCCTTTCTCCTCACCCTCTCCTTCCCTTCCTTTCCCTCCCCTTTGCAGAAAAGTCACTGAGCGTCGGAGCTGACTGTACACGGATACCAGAACGTTGATGAAGTGTCGAACTTGGGTGCAATGACCCCTGTGGCCCTCAGGTATTAATAACGATTTCAACCTCCGGTCTAGCTCCCCCCTCCCTCTGCCAACTGTCTTAGTCACCGAGTCCCCAATGGACATTTCAGCCACAGGAGAGTGAGGTTTTTCCTCTCCCTGAGTTACTTCTACACACTGGATTCAGCACCATTATTCAAACCCTAACCCTTCCGGAAAGTTCTGCCTCATCACTTATCCCAGATGGAAAAAAAAAGTAGAGGGTCACCTCCCAATTTGATGCTAAATTTCCCAATTCACACACCCAAACGGCGTTGTTTTATCTCCTCCCTAGGATACTTTTTTTGTTTGTCAGGTGGGGGGAGGGAGGGATGTCACACCTTACAGTGCTCAGGACTTACTCCTTACTCTGTGCTCATCAGTCTCTCCTAGAAGAACTTGGGTGACCGTGTGTGTGTGCAGGATGGGGGTCAAACCAGGGTTGGCGGCTAGCAAGGCAAGCCTCCTACCTGCTGTTCTATCTCTCTGGCCCCCTTCCGCTACATTTTTATTGACCAGACACAGGGAATTTTGTATCCGGTAACATGAGAAATAAGAAAATCTCCAGAGGAGAAGTGGAGAATCATGACTTCGAAGGCGGCTCAAGTAGCACAACCACAAACCCCATGCCAGCAGTGCAAAGCCATCCTTATCAGACAAATCAACATGTGCCCATAGGGTTTTCTTTCCTTTTTTTTTTTTTAAAGGCCCTTTGCCTCGCACGCGGCCGACTTGGGTTCAATTCCTTCGCCCCTCTCGGAGAGCCTGGCGAGCTACCGAGAATATCCCACCCGCATGGCGGGGCCTGGCAAGCTACCCGTGGTGTATTTGGTATGCAAAAACAGTAAGACGTATCACTCACAATGGAGACGTTACTGGTGCCTGCTGGAGCAAATCGATGAGCAATGGGATGACAGTGCTACAGTGCTATTATAATGAATCACCGTGAGATATAGTTACAGACGTACAGACTTTCGCAATTACATTTTAGTCATACAATGTTCGAGCACCCATCCCTCCACCAGTGCCCATTCTCTACCACCAATGTCTCTACCCTCCCGCCACCCCCACCCCTTCCCACCCCCTACCTCTGTGGCAGGCACATTTCCTCTTACTCTCTCTCTCCTTTTGGGTGTTATGGTTTGCAATACAGGCACTAAGTGGCCATCGTGTTTGGTCCATAGTCTACTTCCAGCCTGCATCTCCCATCCTGATTGAGCCCTCCAAGCATCATTTCCTTAGCGGTCCCTTCTCTATCCTGGCTACCTTTTCCCCCAGGATGTGAGACCAGCTGGCTTCTAAGCCACGGAGCTATCCTCCCAACCCTTATCTCTAGTGTCCTTAGGTGGGTTCTCAAGAAGAGAACTTTGCCAGCTGAAAGATGTCATTCCAGGAGACGCCCATCGTCTAGTGAAGCCCACTCCAACCGCAAGATAGAAGTGGCACAGCCAAGCTGCCTGGCTCCCTCATGACATGTCATCCTGGAAAAAGCTGCTGCATACCGTATAAAAAGGTCTGAGCAGTTTCCCAGTTAATTTAAGGAAAAAAAAAAATGGATCAACAGCACACCGAGCAGAGATTTAGCACAATATGAATTGCCCCAAGGAGGTCCTCAGGCAAAAAAAAAGATGGTGAAGGAGAAGTTTAATAAAATGCTGGTGCTGTTTGTCAACCTCCTGCTTAACGGTGAGCCTTGGGGGGCGGGGGGGTCAGGGTTTGAAATAACCAAGGGGAGAAGCGAGACTTTTAGCGGTCTCAACTCATGGGATGGAAAGCTTGAATCTGGCTGTGCCCGTGGAATAATACTCCCCCAAAAGCTTCCTTTTCAATGAGCATTTGGTCACGATGAAGACTTAATCCACGGTGAACTTTCCAGGCTCACCCATCAAACAGCCTCAGCTGAGTGTGCACTATTCCTTTTCAAGTAATTACACCATGATTTGCATCCATTTTAGGAGAAGTAGCCAAGAACCCCATGGGCTGGTTGCGCTGAGTTCATCAAACTTTGGTAGATTTTTTTTTGTTTTCTTTTTTCCTGAAGGTAGTGCGCAAAATTAGCGGTTGAAATGATTTTCACCCAACAAAGCCCATCCGGCATTGGCCTTGCATAGTACAGAGAGGTCCGGAATCCCGCTTTTGAGTCCTACCAGCTAAGATAAGGTTGAGCTCTTGTACTTGACTCATGCTTTGCGACTTTCCGACCTTCCATGAAACACTTTAAGTTAGGGGAGTTTTTTCCAAAGAGAGGTGCTTTTCAGATGTAACTGAGATTACAAGCAGAACACTTAACAAACACGACCGGGGTGTTCCACGCTAGATAGACTCCTTCTAGTACTTCTTGCTGGGAAGGCTCATGCTACAGAGAACAATTAGGTAAGTACACAGACTCTTGCTAAACGGCCAGGTGCTAAGGCTTGACTAAACTTGAACCAGAGGACCATAAAGCAAACCCAGCATCCACTTTTAGATCTCAGACCCTTGTAAGGAAGTTAGATAAGTAAATTCCAGAAGAAAACACATTCTGAAAAGCAATCCTAAAAAAAAAAAAAAAAGGCCAGGTTTGATAGGGAAACACAGAAAAAGGGCGGCGCGTGCGTGTGTGTGTGTGTGTGCGCGCGCGCCCGTGTGTGTGTTTACAAGTATTAGAAACCAACTGGCCCCAAATGGAGTCGCTTATGCCCAACCCCAAGGCACCAAATCAACATTTTAAAGCTTCAGCTCTACCAGAGAGGAAATCAATATTCGACAATCAATAAACCACGTCCTCCCTACTAGCTAGGCAAATCTGCCTCCTAGCTCCCTGTCGTACCCTATGTTCGTTCCTTTCCTGGTGGTACAAGGTGGGGGTCGTGTGGACCCCTAGAGAGCCCTCCCACCATCTCAGGAAGCCACGCCCTAGGCGAGCATCCAACCAGGTGGGGAGAAACAGGGGGGACCAAATGATGTCCCAAAGGCGCTGAGCAGCCCTGTTCCGTCCAGGTCGGGAGGACCTGGATTCGAGTCCAGGACCCAGTGGACACTAGTTATTCTCCGACCACACCGCCAGCATCACGGCCAACTGCCGGACCCCAAGGGGTCACAGGTCTTAGTCCCACGGGGAAGAGCCGCAATTACCGGGTCTGCTTTTTTTTTGGGGGGGGAACCCCAAACCACTATCTGGTTCTTGTTCCTTTCTGCCTTTCCTTTGGGAGAGGGGGAAGTTTGGGGGTGGCGAGGGTCCCCATCAGTACTCAGGGGGCAGACAAGCCAAGGACACGAGCCTGACAGCTCGGGGCTCAAACCCAGGTCTGGGGGGGTCTAGGCTCTGGACTAGAGCCTGCACCCAACCCCCAGGGCCATTCCCAGGTGAAGGGAGGGGTGGGGGGAGGGAGGAGGGCGGGCGGGCCACGGCGGGGGTCCCCACACAGGAGCTTGTCCAGGCCAACACGAGGTCCAGCTCAGCTGGGTATCGCTTGCAGCTGCGTCCTTCCAACTGGACTCTTGCTTCTCTTGCCCAAAGGCACCTGGCGAATGTGCCTCGAGGCCTCCTCCCCCTCCCCGCTTTAGCTGAACCCCCACCCCCACCCCCCAAAAAGCACCCAGTCACCAGGTGAGGTACCTGCAGAGCGCGTGCACGGATCCCGTGTGGTCCAGGCGGCCGGAGCCCAAACCAGACCGGAAGCCAGTCGGGGCCTCGTGGAAAACTAATCAAAACTAAACTCGTTCAGCGCCAGAGTCTGTCTGGATCTGCACAGAAACGCCAGCAGGTGGAGGAAAGGGCCCAGGACCAATTGGTTCCGACCTGGAAACCGCAAGGCGGCCGGAACCGCAAGGCGCCTCGCCAAGGCCCACAGAGCACCTCGCTCTAGCTCCGCTCTGGGTGACGCAGCCAGATTAGAATTTCTTCTTCTTTTTTTTTTTTTTTGGCCCAGTAAGTTAGTTCTTCCTCTTTGCTGCCTCCATTCGTTTGCCCTTGAATATATTCATCAGTTTGCAACTGTAGAACCGAAAATATTGGACAAGTCCCTAGGACATTATCTTGAGGCATAAGCTGGTGCTTTTACCATCATCCTCCTCATCTTCGTCATCCTCAATCATCAAGGAAATGAGGGGTTGGGGCTGGAGCTATAGCACAGCGGGGAGGGCATTGGCCTTGAACACGGCCAACCCGGGTTCGATTCCCAGCACCCCACAGGGTCCCCCAAGCACTGCCAGGAGTAATTCCTGAGTGCATGAGCCAGGAGGAATTCCTGTGCATCACCGGGTGTGATCCAAAGAGAAAAGAAAAAGAAAAAGGAAATGAGGGGTCAGCGAGATAGTTGGGCAAGGAGGGCACTTGTCTTGCACCTGGCGGACCCGGGTTTGATCCTAGACACTCCACAGGGTCCCCTGAACCCCACCAGGCGAGATCCCTCAGCACAGAGATAGGAGTCGGCTGTGAGCATCACCATATGTGCCCCCGGGCCCCCCAAAAGAGAAATGATGCCAAATTCATCTACACCGCTAGGGAAGTGACCTCAGCATATTTGTCCATTGGGTCCCTTTGAACTAAGTGTCCATCAAGTTTTTTTGTCTTCTGCTTTTCTGTTGGGAGCAGTGGGTAGAAACTGGGTTTTAATGCCTTCCCTAAAAACGGCTTGTTTGAGTGGCATGGAGGTGCTTCACCGTGTGCATGATCCCAAGTTGGACCCCTGGTACCTCATCAATTGCTCCCCGCCCCCGCCCATGCAACAACACCAGTAGATACCAGTTCTAGCTAGCACCAAGTATCCCACTGGTCTGCACAGCACTGCATTCTCTGCCAGAGCTCACATTTGGGTGATTCTGCCAGAGTTCAGTGGGGGGAGTGGTCCCAGCCCCCCTTAATTCCAATGGCGGTGGTATGTATGGGGAAGAAAAACAGCTTCTGATCTTTAAAGGGGGAAAAAAAATGAGAGTCAGCATAAGAATATGAAGAGCTTCAAGCGAAGAATGAACTTCTCTGAGGAAGTGGCACTGCATTTCAGCCTCACCCTGGCGTCCACAAGCTGTCAGCATTGTATTAACCTTTCGGGTTAACCTGCAGCCTAGGCGGAAGTGAGGGATGAAATGAAGAACTACAGAAGCCATTCACAATCACTCACTTAGCTTTCCAACCTTTCCTGTGTCCGGGTTTAATAGAAACCATTCTTCCCAATTTCATCTCGTTTCCCCATAAGCAGCTTCTTGCATTTCAACCGATATTCAAAATGAAATCTCCTCCTATTTTCCTTTAAAAGTCCAAGCACAAAGCCCAGGGGGTAAGTCAGAGGAGTTCAGTGTGTGCTGTGCATGCAGTAGACATGGGTTCGATCCCCAACAGAGCACTGTCCCTCGAGCACCACCAGAAGTAGAAACTGAGTACCACAGGATATGACCCGCCCCCCAAAAATGAACAAAAGTCTGAATGTGATACATGGGAAATAGAATAGTAACAATTTATAGGTCAGAAGATTCAAAACCAGGGCTGGAGCGATAGCACAGCGGGGAGGATGTTTGCCTTGCAAGCGGCAGACTTGGGTTCGATCCCTGGCATCCCATAGGGTCCCCTGAGCACTGCCAGGAGTAATGCCCTATGTATCACCAGGTGTGACCCAAAAAGCAAAAAAAAAAAAAAATAGAAGTATCAAAACCAAATAGTCATGTGTGAGCTATGTTAGGATTATCAACCTTTGATCTAAAAAAAAAAAAGAAAATCGATTATTGGAATGCTTCTTTTTTTTATCCTATAAAATGTAAATAATATTTGATCTTAAAAACAGACATCAAGCGTCGCTTTATCACCAGGCTATGCTGAAGTCTGCTTTCTTTAGTCTGGTTTCAAGATTCCATACAGCTCAACTTCGTCTTGTAGACTATTCTCAGTCAGAAAGCCCTCGCAGCTTCCTAACTGGCCTACTCCCCTTTGCACAACTGTTTACTTAATACTTTGCTTCATCCCGAGCAATAAAATTTGGGAAATCATGTGTTTGATATGCTAGTTATGTTAAAATAAAAACCTGTGCTCCCAGGTACCACAGCAATTATTTTGCACCATCTCATAGGGGAGCTGCATTGTAGAAACATTTGATTAGAGGCTTCCCTTCAATCCCAGGATTCAACGGGTTATGGAAAGAAAACACAGGCCTATCTTCTGCTTTTTTACCGCACTAAGATATTCTGCTTCCTCACCTCTTCGGATGACATTTAATTACTCTGGGATGGAGAAGTTTTCCCAACTATTTTCTGCTTTTAAATATTGCACAGTGCAGAGGCATTGCCATTTTTTGTTCCCTTTGGCAAAGGTGAGATAGTTCAAACTCTGGGAGCACAACACTCTGATTTCTCTTCCTCTGGAGGGTCAAATACAGTCTCCTGTCACCCCTGCCTTCCTTCCTTGCCACCCTCTTCAGTCTTCCCTCACCCTTCCTAACTTAACTTCTACCTCTAGTTCTTCTTCCTCCTCCTCTCTCTCTCCTCCCTCTTTTCTCTTCCACCCCTTCCACAATGTTCTATAGCACTGTAGCACTGTCGTCTTGTTGTTCATCAATTTGCTCGAGCGGGCACCAGGAACGTCGCCATGGTGAGACTTGTTGTTACTGATTTTGGCATATCCAATACACCACAGGGAGCTTGCCAGGCTCTGTCATGTGGGCGGGATAATCTTGGTAGCTTGCCGGGCTCTCCGAGAGGGATGGAGGAATCGAACCTGGGTCAGCCACATGCAAGGCAAATGCCCTACCCGCTGTGCTATCACTCCAATTCCAAATGTAAGGGGAATTTGATCCATGAGTCATCATTGCTGACCCCTACAAGTGGAATGGCTTGTCCAGCAGAAAGCCTTTGAGATAGCATCCATTGAGCCGAATGGACCCGCAATGCATCCCTGTTGGCTTAGTCGAGAGAAAAAAAAAATGGTTTTCGGGGCTGAGCGATAGCACAGCGGGTATGGCGTTTGCCTTGCAACGAGGCCAACCCGGGTTTGATTCCCAGCATCCCATATGGTCCCCTGAGCACCGCCAGGGGAAATTCCTGAGTGCAGAGCCAGGAGTAACCCCTGTGCATAGCCGGGTGTGACCCAAAAAGCAAAAAAAAAAAATGGTTTTCATACATCTATTTTATTTCCCTTCATGGCAGCTCTCCTGTGAGAATGGCTAATGTGAAACAGCTCAGTCTTGCATGGATCTTAATTATCCAGGTCCTTTCAGCCTTGACCTCTGCCCCACCCATCAACCCACCTCCACCACCCCCAGTAGGACAGGTGCCCCCAAATCCGTTGCCTTTCCGAGGCCAGAGGTGTCTTTGAAGATACGTTTGGGTTTGAACAATTTCGCCTTCATTTCTGCTAATGACTGGGCACGTGCAGCTTTCTTTGAGTTTCCTTCCCTGGAAAGAGAGGCTGCATTTCACCTTGATGGGGAGCGCTGGGCTAACCCCGCTTCATTCTACATCAAAACTCACCCCTGGAATCCCCACCTTCAAACAAGTGAAACAATCATTCCCGCAGGGGTGGGGCGGAGGGGGGGGGCAGCGTGCTGTCAAAGAGGAGTGAACTTACCCAGATATCAGAACTATTCAGATAGGATTGCCTACTTAGAGGAAATCACGGGCGGATAGAGAATACTTTCAGTGGGGTACCACTTAGCACTCCATCCTGCCTACTTCCAATCTCTTTAGAGCCAGCAGTGTGAAACAGCCCCACCACATTGATGTGACTCAAGAAGCTTTGTGGTAGACAACTCAGCATGTGATGACTAATGTCCTTTGATTACCTTGATCTCTCCCCTTCCCAAATTAACGGACACTTTGCCCAAGGATCAGTGCTCTATCTGAGAGAAATTCCCCGACGCTGATCTTTTCATCACTCACCTCTTTCCCATTTGCTTAAACGAAAAGATGGGTAAGGATAGATCCGTCGTACATTTTAAAAAGAAAGAGGAGTGGGGGGAAAAAAAAAAGTAGTTCCATTAGCAACTTTGGTAAGAAATTGTTCCACATTGTTTCTCTGACAAGTAATTTTTCCCAGCGTGTGTGCATCTTAAAAGTATGGCAAAACAATATCTTAAAATGAACTGATTAGTATGCAAGCTCTGTGGTCACATTTAAGTTCTATTTATAAAATCTATTCTGTTCCAGGCTCAGACAAACAAAACGGAAATGCAGCTGTGTAACACATTGATAATTTTCATTAGTTCTAAAAGCCTCAATAGAATTTGCAATTTTATTCATTATATCGAAATAATCCTGGAAAGCCCGGGGTGAAGTTGACCTTTCACTCCCCCAGCCAGCCCCCTCCCTGGCTTTTGTGACTGGGCTGAGTGTGTGTGTGTGTGTGTGTGTGTGTGTGTGTGTGTGTGTGTGTAAAGGCTGGACAGAGGAAAGAGTTTGCTTGTTTTCTTTCTTTCTTTCTTTCTTTCTTTCTTTCTTTCTTTCTTTCTTTCTTTCTTTCTTTCTTTCTTTCTTTCTTTCTTTCTTTCTTTCTTTCTTTCTTTCTTTCTTTCTCTCTCTCTCTCTTTCTTTCTTTCTTTCTTTCTCTCTTTCTTTCTCTCTTTCTTTCTTTTCTTTCTTCCTTTTGTAAGAATGAAGCACAAAATAGAACAAGAAATCAAGATAAGCAATGATGAAAAATGAAGCACAAAGTAGCAAAATCACCCACGTAGCTTCTGAGAACCACTCTAAGCTAGAGGCATCCTGCCATCATTCCCCAGATGTGTAAAAGCCCAGATTTCGGAAATCATTGGGAGGTCTTGTGGACAAATGTGGATTGTATTCTAATTCAATGGAAGGACAATTCTCGCAATTCTCTCTCTCTCTCTCTCTCTCTCTCTCTCTCTCTCTCTCTGTCTGTCTCTCTCTCTCTTTGTCTCTCTCTCTCCCCTCTCTCTCCCCTTCTCTCTCCATTTCTGTTCCATCCTCTCCCCCCTTCTGAAGAAAATGTGGATTTTCCCCACCAAGTAAGTCAAAGGACAGGCCCATAAAAAATAAAAATAAACAGTGGTATTTCTTTCAATTCAAACTTGTTCCGCTCTGCATAACCATGCCAACTTTGGAATTGGCTTTGCTTACCGTATTTTCTGTATGTGACTCTTAAAAAAAAAAACAATTAAAACACACATACTTACCAGAATACTGGCAGTCGGCCATGAAATGATAAAAGAAGTCTAGAAAATTAAGTTCACAAAACTATAAGAAGAACAGAATGTGCAATGTGAAAAAATCAAGACAAACACTTGCAGCTCAGAGGCTTCCAGGATGAAGATTCAACACTAGCAGTGAAAATGATATTATCTTGTATGTCAAGATATGCCTGTCTTGGGTAGAACATGCAGGTACAAATACTCGCACTTTAGAGTTTTTCTGACCATCACTATTTGGGGCGAATGCTAATGACAGTTATCAATGGCCCAGTATTGGCAAGTACTGCCTTGTATGAACTTCATCTTCCTTAGTTCAAGGGTTGGGCGTAGCAAGAGTATTTTATCCAAGAGTCTCTAAAAATTTTCATAATTAGGAAAAAAAAAAGCAAGGAGGAGAAAAGGTACCTGGGAGGATTGTGACAAGGTAAAAAATCCTGGGAATTCATAGGGTAAGCAAAGTTAAGACTGTTTCTATATTGCTTTTCATCTGAGACCCTCCTTTTGTAATCTGTAAGAGAGAGGATGCGATACAAGGAATGCCCCAGACTGATGGAAATGCAAAATCACAGCCTGCAGGAGTAGGAGATTTTTTGTTTCAGAACTAGGATGGCACCAAATAAATCCTGGGTGAAGAAGTGTGCTTTGGAAATTGCAGAGCAGACAGAAAGAACCGCTCACAAGGAATATGGCTTCCCATTCTGTCCTGGGAAGAGCTATGAGCTCTGTCACCGGAGGCTTCCTGACTCCTCTACATATTACTTGCGAGGTGGAGGGATCGTTCTGCTGTCTTGACTCCAGAAGACTCAGAGGCTCAAGAAGCTGTCAGACCTCTGCTCGAGACCTAGCTAGAGCAATGGGCACATTTGGGACGGTTCCCATACAATGAAGCCCAAGGAGCTGCTGATACATTGATATTAGTGGAAAGATTCACTGAGGCCAGGAACTTTAATAGAACCAGTGAATTAGAACCACTAAGATCATCTGGACCTACATTACCTTAGGTACTGGGTATCTGTAGCTTAGGATGCTAATTGAGCTTGATGGTGCTAAGTTTGGGGAGCGAGGGTTACACCCTCTCATAAATGGGTATACCACTTCTCGTTCTGCAGTCAAGGTTTGCTTGCGCAATGCATGAGGGACCAGGCAGTGTAGGGATAGAACCAAAACTCCCCCATAAGCAAAGCATAAGCGTGTACTAAGCTTCTTGAGTTATCTTTCCACCTGGTCACTTTGTTAACATATGAGTTGTAGCACTGTAGCACTATCGTCCTATTATTGATCGATTTGCTCGAGTGGACACCAGTAACATCTCCCTGGTGAGACTTGTTGTTACTGTTTTTGGCATATTGAATATGCCACGGGTAGCTTGTCAGGCTCTGCCACGTGGGCGGGATACTCTCAGTAGCTTGCCGGGCTCTCTGAGAGGGGTGGAGGAATAGAACCCTGGGTCGGCCACATACAAGGCAAATATCCTATTTGCTGTGCTTCCAATGAAACACACACACTAGAAAAATGCAGAAATATTCTACTATGCATTGTTTCTTTTCTGGGAAGTGGGGGGGGAGGCACACCTGGCTGTTTCCAAGACTTAACTCCTGGCTCTGCGCTCAGATATCACTCATGGCAGTGTTCTTGGTACCACATGGGGTGCCAGGATTGAAAGCTTGTTGGCCCGAGCAAGGCAAGTGCCCTTACCTGCTGGGCTCTCTCTCCTGCCCCTCTAGAGTGTTTTAAACATTGGCAAACATTACTTGACTTCAAAAGTTTAGGTCAAGTGCGTGACATGTCATGAAACGGTTGCTGACTCTGGTTGATTCCATTTGGTGTAATAAAGGCAAATACCTATGAATCTTTCGTCAATATTAGGTGAAGCCAAGTGCTTTTATCAGAGCAAGATAAGAAGTGCTGAATGATTTGGCAAATGTTCACACTATTTCTTTAGCATTCACAAAGCCTGCTTTAGTAATGTCATCAAAGTGGGCACTTCCTAGCAACACAAAGTGCTCCAACTCTGGAAAGAATGTAGGGGTGAGGAAAGCCAAGAAGGTCAGTTACCAGGATTCACAGGCTCCCATTTATTGAGGAGAGGGGACAGTACTAATCACTGGCAACAGTGCTGACAAAATAAAAACTAAGCACCTCTAATTCAGCCATACTTGCAACCTACAAAGCTTGCCTCCTCTAAGGAGGTAAATAAGGTGGAAAAAATGCTGATGACATGGCCACCAAATCACCTCCTAAGCTAAAACAGTTAGAGATTTAAGCACCTTGAAAATTCCCTCCAATTACTTTCAATTTGTTGCTGCAGCAAAGTTAATGTTGAATTATGTTCGTTTTGAATGATGAGACCTTTCGAGGAATACACCTTTGGCATCAAATGAGACTGCCCTGCACTAAGATTTTATTTCTCCTGAAAGGCATTAACTATCAAGCCAACTCCATAAAGATGTACTTGAGGACTCTTTTGTACGTGAGAAAACAATATGAATAGTTGACGTCTTTTGCTGATCGTGGCCTTACCATTGCTAAGAAATTATGCATGCCCGTAAAATTCTTTACGAGTATCCACTGGTATATCTCCTGGTATTATACTATTATCGAGAGAACTTTCTTGATTTGAGAGGGCAGTTACAGAGCCTCAAATGCAGGTCCTGCCACTGCAGAGATTTTATCGGAACCCCACGTACGCTACACCAGCAAGCACCGGTGAGTTTGTCTACATGGCCTTTGTTTCTTGAACTTGCCTTGATTTGACAACGCTTGGTTTCGATGTGTTTACCATGCTAAGAAAAATTGTAAATTGCTATGCACACTGCTATTTCTTTAATTCCATAAGAGGAAGATAATCAGGATAATGAGGATGGCTCCTTTGTAATTCCAGTGTGATATTTTGGTGGGTGGTTTTCAGAGCACATGGTATGCAATTAGAGATAATGTGGATGGCTCCTTGTTGCCCGGGCGTGTGTGTGCCATCCACTGGGCATCGGCTGAGAGTGCTTGATGTATGTGCCCACAGGGATGGATGTGGATATATCATGCGCCTCTCCAACTGGAGAGCCCTTGGAATTTTGGCAGAGGCACGTGCCCTCAAATGCCTTGGAACTGAAATCCATATGGACGAGTTTCTATAATATTGGAATACGGTAAGATTGGAGTTCCTTGGGCTTGGAGGGAGGGCTGGGAGGGTTGCTTGTTTTTTTGTTTGTTTGTTTGTTTGTTTGTTTTTTGAAAGTACTTTCTTTCTTTCTCTTGGATTTCTTCCCTGAACCAAAATTGCCATCCTAATCAAGAAAGTGACTCTTGAAATTGGCCTACCAGCTTTCCTCATTTATTCCTCTTCTAGGACTTGCATTACAACTGTACAGAAAGCATGGACTAAAAAAAGAGAGGGTTTCTCCCTGCCAGGGTTTTTCGGAGCTTAGAAGAAACAGGTGTCCATCCCTGTGATTCCTGCCCAAGTGTCACTGATGTAGTACCGAGCAAACAGCAAATCGGAGGAATCCTGGAAAAATTCAGGGCTACTGGCCCTATCCCTGAAAGTAGGTTTATTTTCACTTTTCAGCTCCCATAGCCCCTAAACTTTACCCACACATTTGAGGAAAAGGCTTCTTTTCTGCACTCGTGCTGTTCAATGGAGCTCAATTTTCATGGTTTTTACATTTTGTTGCCTTCTTTTCTTATATACAGTCAATCCCCTACCTTTGGCAAAGAAGGGCATGCATCTTTCAATATTTTTCAATAAAAATGATATGCACTGGGAGCTGAAAAGATAGTACAGCGGGTAAGGTGCTTGCCTGGCATGCAACCAACCCAGTTCAATCCCCAGCATCTCATATCATCCCCCAGAGCTCTGCAAGGAGTGATTCCTGAGTGCAGAGCCAAAGAAAGCCCTGAAAACTTCCAGGTTTAGCACCAGAACAAAATTTTAAAAAATTGAATGATATGCACTGCTTTTGCATCTTGCTTTTTTCACTTAGGAGCTTTAACTGCTTATTATTATTGCTATACTATTATATTATTAGGCTTTATGGGTGATACCCGGTGATGCTCAGGTGTTACTCCTGGCTCTGCACTCGGGAATTACTCCTGGCGGCAGTGCTCAGGGTCCCCTGAGGGATGCCAAGGATCGGACCAGCATGCAAGGCAAACGCTCTATCCCTTGTACTATCAATACAGCCCCCAACTACTAATTATTACATGTTTCTCACTACCACCTTAGATCCTTGTCATCCATTCACCTCTTATATTAATAATGGGAAGATTCCTCACCAAAGAGATGGTTCCTGACATTCTACTGATAATTCTGGCCTACTCTCAACAAATACCAACTTAGTAGGAAGGAAAAGATAAACAGGTAATAAATCTGCTTCTCAAGCTCATATAATTGAATAATTAATTTATCTAATATTTCAGTTTCTTAGTGCTTTTCTGCAGCCCCACATTTGAAAATGTAACTGCTTTTATGGGTCTTACCTTCTAATGGTGTTGCAGAAAAGCAGATCCTAAGTAAAATAATAAATAATGAGTGTCAGAGCATAATCTGTGGCCTTAAAAGGATAAAAATGGTAATGGAGACCAAATGGCACCATCTGTTTGAACAGAGAAGAGAGAAAAGTCTCAACTGCGAGCGTCATGATAAGAAGAATTAGGCATGGGGAGAAGAAGGCGTGAAGAGCATCAGGGACATAGAGATCCTGAGACAGAACAACAAAACCAAATTCAGGGTCTCGGGTGGAGGTGGGGGGACCAATCAGAGTGAGAAGGAGAAAAGCTTCAAACAAAAGGAGGGTGGTTCTAACAGACAAAACAGGAGCTGGAACTGAATGAGTCACAAAAGCAAGAGTCAGAGAAACAATGGTGGGTTGTTACCGTAAGGAGAGTTCAAAATATTATTGGCAAGAAGGAGTTTACGCCTGTATGTGTGGGGGCGAATGATACCCGTCTTCATGGAGGAGGGAGTGATCTAGATGGGCTCTGAAAGGTGGGAAGAGTTTGAGCAGATGAAAAGCAAGAGTGGGAGAAACAGCAGCAGGTGCACAGGAAAATAGGAGGGAGGTGGATGGCAATGTTGCGACTAGAATGTCATCCCCCATCAACAGATGAGCGAGATTCGGTGAAACTACAAATCTTCCTGGCATGAAAGATCTCTGAGCAGGAATGGATAAGGAGGTCACGGAATCCTTCATCAGGCTAAGGTTTAGGGGCTCGAGCGGGCACCAGTTAACGTCTCCATTGTGAGACTTGTTGTGACTGATTTTGGCATATCGAATACACCACGGGTAGCTTGCCAGGCTCTGCCATGCGGGTGCAATACTCTCGATAGCTTGCCAGGCTCTCCGAGAGGGGTGGGGGAATTGAACCCAGGTTGGCTGCGTGCAAGGCAAACGCCCTACCCCCTGTGCTATCGCTCCAGCCCAAGGTTTAGGGGGAAGAGAGAGAAATTTCTGATTTCAACGGATTTCTTTCTTTCTTTCTTTCTTTCTTTCTTTCTTTCTTTCTTTCTTTCTTTCTTTCTTTCTTTCTTTCTTTCTTTCTTTCTTTCTTTCTTTCTTTCTTTCTTTCTTTCTTTCTTTCTTTCTTTCTTTTTCTTTTTCTTTTCCTTTTCCTTTTTTTTTTTTGCTTTTTGGGTCACACCTGGTGATGCACATGGGGTACTCCTGGCTTTGCACCAGGAATTACTCCTGGCGGTGCACTGGGGACCATATGGGATGCTGGGAATTGAGCCCGAGTCAGCCATGTACAAGACAAACACCCTCCCTACTGTGCTATCGCTCCACCCCCTGCAAGGGATTTCTTTGGCACTGGATTGTGGAGTGGGATTGAATTGCCCAAAGTGGTGATGACATGGGTAGTTTTGAAATGAGGTAGGTTGTGTGGACAGAGGACAGAGGAACCTCATAGAAGGGCGACTGGAGAGAGAGTGTAAAATGGGATGCCTCTGGGGAAAGCCAAGGAATGTTTCAGATCCATCACATCATCGCCTTTGCCACTGCATTCATCAGAGACTCTGTAGTGGCATTTCTCAATGTCACACCCTGGGGTGTGGGGGTGGGGTGGGGCATAGACCAAGGGTGCTGCAGGTTTAGACTACAAAAACAGAAGGCCAAGGTGTGGGACCAGGGCTTCCAACCTGCAGGACAGGGTACTACAGAAAGGTCCTAGAGGAAGGAAACAAGGTCAGAATGGTTGGAAAGAGGTTGAGAAACACTGGTCTATGCTACCTCTACTTGTTAGGCTGCCATCGAGCTTTGGGGAAGCCCCTGTCACCATGCCTATGTCACTGGAGAATCACTTGTCTGCCCAGCTGCTGTGTCAGAGCTTCTGGAGAATTACCTTTTCCCCCAGAACCGGGAGGCTGCTCCTGATATTCGTGGGGATGATTCAGCCCCAGACACGGAGCAAAAGTCCCAGAGGAACTTCCCTTGCTGGTGAAGACTCAGTTTTATACCTCCCCAGGGAGGCGTTTAGCCACTGTTCTTCTGAGCTTAGAGCTGTGAGGTGTGACCTCCCAAAGGCATGGAGGAAATGACCACCGTGGAGGAAATGACCACCACCACCCAGGAATAAGCCCAGCCATCTGACTTCCAAGCACACAGCCCAGGGAAGCCCACCCATTCTCTGTCAAGAATTTGGGGGAGTGCATGTTTGGGGATGCTGGTCCACCTATTTCCCTTTCCAAGGGGGAGTGGAAATAGGTTTCCTCTCTGCCTGGTCTTGCTTTGCTGACATGTTTGCCCGGGCACTCACTTAGAAGGAGAACCCAGAGAATTTGGCAACACACAGACAGAGATGACTTTGCCTCTCAAAGAAGCCAGCTCTGTACTTACACAGTAAGTGCTCACTTAACTCAAAACTTAAAAGTGCTCACTTTTCCAGTCTGGGAAACCGAGGTCTTAAGTGAGATGACACAAAATGAAAACAGGTCCTTGAAGAACGTCTTTTTCCTGCATGCTTGCTGGAATCTGCTTTTGGTTGTGTTGTGTTTTGTTTTGTTTCTTTCTCTGAACATTTCTCCTGTGCAGTGGCATTGAAAAGAAAAAACTAATGTGTTTTCAAGGAGCCACTATACATTTTTTCTTTTATTTATTTATTTATTTTTTTGCTTTTTGGGACATGCCCAACGATGCACAGGGGTTATTCCTGGCAATGCACTAGGAAATCATTCCTGGTGGTGCTTAGGGGACCATATGAGATTCTGGGAATCGAACTTGGGTTGGCTGCATACAAGGCAAATGCCCTACCCGCTGTGCTCTCATGCCAGCCCAACCACTATACACTTTCAATTGTGCAAGAAAGTTATTTCTCGGGATGGACTGAAATCTCTCCCTGGAGCCAAGATCATCTGATCTTAATTTAGCTTTTTGCAGAAAAGCAGACGAGGCCACCTTTTTCTCCTACAGACCCACCTCTCGCATATGTGCAACCAATTCTCGTTTTTAATCATTTGTCATGGGTGGGTCAACACTCCCTGGCTCTTTAACCATGTGCTTGGCATGATCATACAGCTGTGTCGTGGTCGCTGAACAAAGCAGCCTCATTTACTCATTCTTTTCAAGCTCCGAACAATGAGAAACTTTTATTCCTGAAGGCTTTTTTTCTCTTCTGGAAAAAAAAAATTATCTTTGCAAACTTCCTTCAATATAAATCCTAGTCTCTGCTTTATACACGAAGGAGAAAAAGAAAACAGACTTGCCTTGCCCTGTAGAACATGTTTTAGGGCAGGGATCAGCAAGGCTGCGGCCTGTGAGCTAAGAAGGACTCTCATACTTTCGTTTGTTGGTTTAGGGTTTGTGGTCACACCGGGCAGCTCTCAGGGGCTATTCTGGTTCTGTGTACAGAAGGGAGCCCGGACCACATGCCGTTCCTGAGATCAAGCCAGAGTCGGCCCCAGAGGCACGAGCCTTAGACCCTGTACTCTCTCCGCAGTCACATTTTTCTAATGCTTGAAAGCTTATGAAATGAAGAATAAGATTTAAAGAGACATTGTCTTTTTTTTTCTAATTCTAATTTCACATTTAGCGTCTGCCCATCCACTTATGTGTTGTCTGTGTTTCAAATCACAATAGATACTGCAGGGCTAATGAAGTCTAGAATATTTACAGATATGTCCAGTTAGCTCCCCAAAAATGATCTCAAAGTTTTTACCCTGACTGGTGCTTTGGGTCCACGGGAATGATACTGGAGGTATGCAGGGCTGGCTGAGTACTTAGTGAGTACTGAATTCTACTGGGTCTCCAGTGCCAGGGGTCACCCTTAGGCCCAGGACTTGCCATGCCTGGGTTTTGCCCCTTGAGCCATGTTCCCTGGCCTGATCTCAATTTGGGGGTGTTCAGTTGGTAGATATGTGAAGTGACAGGTCTTACTTACCCTGGAATCTCAGATGCCACCCCACAACTCACTATTGAACAAGAATCCATGTTCTAATTCAAACCCCAAGTCACTCACGCACCTGTGAAGTTTGAGCAAAACACCTTGAAAATTTGTTCACTGTATCACTGTCTTCCCATTGTTCATCGATTTACTCGAGTGGGCATCAGTAACGTCTCCATTCCTCCTAGCCTGAGATTTTAGCAGCCTCTCCTTACTCGTCTTTCCCAATGATTAAAGGCTCTTTCATGTTCAGGGGAATGAGACCCATCATAACGGTTTTTGGTATATCAAATACACCATGGGTAGCTTGCCAGACTCTGCCTGTGTGGGCGGGATACTCTCAGTAGCTTGCTGGGCTCTCCAATATATATATATATATATATATATATGTATATATATGAATATATATACGATATATATATCGATATATATATCCAATATGTATCTGAGATACATATATATACATATATATATATATAATTTGTTGCCTACTGTCTGAACTCCATCAAATATGGTGTGGTAACTATGGAAAATGGGTAGGAAGTGTCTTATACTGTGTCCGGAAAGCAGCCTGGAGCATGGCGGCGGTTGGGTAGTGGTCAGCTGCCAGGGCTGGGTCCCTTGGAGCAGGGAGGGGTCTCACCTGCCCCTCCTCTGGGGCACTCGGAGTGAAAACAGCCTGGCGTAGAGTCCCGAGAATTTGTTAAGAGCACCAATTCCTGGGCCAACACCCCCACCCCGCCAACCCCCATCCCAGGAGCAGGCTGACAGAGGGGACCTAAGAATCCAAGTTCATACAAGCTCTTGGTAGGGAAGGAAAGATACTGTGGGGAGGGTACTTGCCTTGTACAAAGGTGACAAAGGTTCAATTCCCAGCACCACACAGGGACTCATAAGCATTGTCAGGCATGGTCCTTCAGCCCAGAGCCAGGACTAAGCCCTGAGGAAGCTAATGTGTGCTCTTCCACCCCCCAAAAAGATGGCTGTGAAAAAATTGCTGGGAAAATGCTGAAGCTCGCACATCGAAAGGCAGAGCCTTAACAAATTCCTCTCTGAACTCCTGCTTCGCGACTGTGCTCATTTTGCACTGACATAATAGCATTTGGCACTCGTAGATGACTCAGGTGGAAAGAACTTTCTGTCTTACTAACTTAATGGCCTCGTGCTGTTTCTCAAACCTGCCGAGCACAGTCCTACCTCAGCGCTTGGTGTTCTGTTTCCCCTGGTGGCAGGTGCTGAGGTCACTTGTGCCTCTTCATAGACCCCTCACCCCTGCCCCTCAGCAAGCATCCTCTCATCTCATTGTGTAAAATGACCTTTTTGGGGGGTGGGGAAAGAGAGCAACAGGGCAGCTGGGGCAGGTAAAGCACTTGTCTTGTAGGTGGCCCACCTGTATTCGATCTCTGGCACTCATATGGCTCAGCAAGGCCCAGGGGAGTGATCCCTGAGCACAGAGCCAGGAGTAAGCCCTAAAAACAGCTGGGTATGGCCCCCAACCCTCCCCCCTCCAATATTAAAAAAAAATAAAATTCCCTTCTAGGGCTGGAGAGACTGTACTGAAGTTAGGATTCCTGGCATGTGTGTAGCTGATCCCAGTTTGATCCTGTGCATCAGATTGGGTCCCCAAGCACTTCCGGGAATAACTCCTGGGTACAGAGGTAGGAGTGAGCCCTGGGCATCATGGTCATAGTCTCTGTCCCCAGAGAAACATTTAAAATTCTCTCTACCACACAGTGTCTCTCCTCTCCTCTGTCTCAGAGTATTGGATGAGTTGTTTGATGGGTTTGGTTTGGGGAGGTCACACCTGATGGTGCTCAAGGGTCACTTCCTGAGGTAATGGGGACCATGAGGAGCCAGAAATCAATCCCAGACTTCCTTCAGGCAAAAGGTGTGGTCCAGTCTATTGAACTCTGACTCTAGATTTTTATTTTCCTTCATACGTAACATGAGCAGAGTAGTACTTTGTAAAAAGTACATGTATCTTTATTCCCATGTATTTTTTTTCCTTTTTGGGTCACACCTGGCGATGCACAGGGGCTACTCCTCGCTCTGCACTCAAGAATCACCCCTGGAGTTGCTCAGGGGACCATATGGGATGCTGGGAATTGAACCTAGGTTGGCCTCATGCAAGGCAAACACCATACCTGTTGTGCTATTGCTCCAGCCCCTTCCCATGAATTTTTTTCCAAACCAGACAATAGTCTTGAGTACCTCATGAATTTCATGTTTTATCCATTTAACACTGGTTTGTTGAGTACCTACTATGTGCTAATGATTGATCTTCGATTAGAGGACAAATCAGGGCACTTAAGAAAATGACTATTGCTTAAGATTTATTCAGTGAAACATGGTGAATAAAGAGATAAATGAATGCTCTTTTCACCAACTTGAAGGAGGCATTATGGCTGATATTTCTCAAAGTGTATGCATTACTTTGATAGGCACAAGTCATTTTACACCAGTATCTAATGAACACTGATATTCCTTGAGTACTTAGCAGATGATGGCCACTCAAACATTAATAACCTTTCTTCTCTTTGTAAACGTAGAGAAAGGAGGTGGCTATGTGGTTTGAAAGACTTAACATGAGTACAGATGCAGACATTCTAACTGCAGAGAAAACCATCAGATCGTCTCAAAATAAAACTTGTGGATAGATTGGTACATTGAGTGCAATGAAAGATACCACAAGGTTAATAAAATTCTAAAGATACACTCATTGCTCATTCCATAAAGGACTTCATAAAGGATTAAAGGCAGTTCTAAGAAAGACATGCACACACATGCACATCTATACACCCACCCACCCATACCCACACACCCTACAAATGTATGCTAGAAATACATGAAGAAATTATAAGATGGTTCATTAAAGATACCTCTAGCTTTAATATCATGCGGTGCTCTACCTATGTTTTACTAAATATCATTTACGGATTCAGGTCTGATAAACATTTGAATTTGACTTTTGTGCGTGGTGTTTAAAAGGGGTCTGAGTTCTTTTTGTTTGTTTTGCATGTGACTAACAAACTTCCCCAACACATTTGTTGAAGACTTTTCCTTGCTATTCTGTGGAAGATTAACTGTCTATACAGGTAAGGATCTATCTCTGGACTTTCAATTCTATTCCACAGGTCTGAGGAACCATCATCAATCTGTTGATTCCTACAGATTAGAAGTATAATTTGAAGTTGGGGAGAGAGAGGCCTCTATCTTCTGTTTCTCTAGGAGGCTTTGATGTTTTATTGGTGGTGGGCATATTTATTATTTCATATGAACATCAACAGTGCTTGATCTCTGTATTTAGAAAAAGGCCATTGGCCAAGAATATGTCATTGCCTAAAGAAACGATGGGTCATAGGCAAAATGGAACCCCCCGTGGACAGAAGAAAGACAATGAAACCATGCAGTTTGCTGCTATGTATTGGAGCTACAGAGTGTTCATGCTGAGTGAAGTTTGTCCGAAGGAAAAGGGCAGGTATGGGATATTCTCTCTCCTATGTAGAGCATAAAGAAACAAACTGGGGGAATAACAGAAACTGAGAGTTGTTCTTTAGTGGGAAGCTTATCTTTGTGGGAGGAGAGGGAGGATGACATAAAGGTGGGGCACTGGACCACTCTGTGGAGAGACGCAAACAGTCTAGTGGAAATACAGTACTGTAAACCATGGCACATAAGATGGAATTTTTTCCGAAAAGGAAGGCAATAATCAGATAAAGGCAAACTATAACCAGGAACTCGTAAATGGGGATGAACTTGGCTATGAAATTCATAATGCTTTTCATGAGCTTCGTCAGGAAGCTCTTCAAGCTCATGGTACCCGCCATGAGTTGGATTGTGTCCTCCCCTTTCCCGACCTGTAATAAAAAGGAATTCAGACGGTGCAATGGTCAACACGTCAGAGTGTGGACCCTCTGTGGAAATTGGGGTTGCGGATGGAATTAGAAGAAGGTCTTTCTTTTGTAGGTGGCTCCTCGTGGCCTGTGACTCGTGACCTTCTTTGTAGACAACTCTGAGAAGATGAAAGATATAGAGGAAGACATTGTACAAAATATGCATAGGGACAGTCCTGAAAAATAAGGAACGTCAGGATCAGAGACACCTTAAGAGGTGGTAAAAATGAAGGAAAGGATTCCAGGCTGCAGATTTCAGGGAGCACCTTGTCCAGCCAACGTCTTGATGTTGGACTCTAAGCCTCCAAAACTGGTAAGACAAAAACATATTGGTTGTTAAAAACACAGAAGATAATTGTCCTCTTTTTAGGCGACCTCCAGAAAAGAAAGAAGAATGATAAAGGCGATATTCTGGAAGAGCACAAATTAGGAGCTTGCCTTATTTGGTGGGGAGTGATTTTTCACAGTGGATTCCTAGAGAAAGCTAAGAAAGTTGTTGATTTGGAAGAAGAGAGACACTCTGATAGTGGAATTCCCTAGTGGACCCTGTGAGGCACGTTATAATTATGGCTCAAGGGAGGGCTGGCCTTGGGGGGTAAGGGCTGAACAGCCACACAGGAGTCACCCTTGGAAGGAGCGTTAGCTCATTCTAACACTCTGGTGTCGGTTTTGAGGAACTCTTAATAATTCCAAACAAAATTTCGACACTTGCATTTGATTCTAAACTTCCAAAGATATAGCTGGTGTTGGCCCTAGTAATAGGGATAATGTGGTAGTAGCCCAGAAACTGGTTAACTATACAAATAGCAGAGCATACCAAACCTAAAAATATGACAGATAATATTTCAGATCAGTGGGGGGAAAGGATGGACATTTCCATAAATGTTGCTGAAACAGTTGGTTATCCATATGGAAAAAAGAGAAATAATTTGGAACCCAAATTCACACCACGGTAGAAAAAAATCAATTCCAAGGATGTTAAAAGACCTAAACATAAAAGGCAAGAATATGTAACATTTAGAAGACAATATTGGAGAAGATCTGAAGGTTCTTAGGAAAGGAAAAATGTTTCTGAAACAGGTGCAGAAGGAAAAAAAAAACTCTAGAGGGGGCTGAGCAATAGAACAGCAGATAGGGCACCTGTTTTACATTCAATCAACCTGGCTTCGATCCCCGATACCCCATATGGTCCCCTGGGCACTGCCAGGAGTGATTCGTGAGCACAGACCTAGGAGTAATCCCTGAACAAGATCAGGTGTGGCTCCCGAACAAAAATAATAACAACTGAAACCCAGTAGGAACGATAAAGGGAAAGTTGGATGGATTTGTCAATCTTAAAATTAGCGAAGGTTTCAAGTAGTAGAGGTGAATACTAGGAAGATTGCTCCATGGCGTGGAAGCTGGCCTCACATGCAGGGGGGAAAAGGCAGGTCAGATAGAGAAGGGAACACTAAGTATAGGATGTCGGGAGGACCCATTCGGGTTGAAAGATGTGTGTTGGAAGTAGACTATAGACAGAACATGATGGCCACTCAATACCTCTATTGCAAACTACAACACCCAAAAGGAGAGAGAACAGAAGGGAATGCCCTGCCGCAGAGTCAGGGTGGGTTGGCGGGGGGATAAGGTGGGGGTGGTGGGAGGGATCCTGGGATCATTGGTGGAGGAGAATGGGCAATGGGGGAGAGATGGGTAAACAATCACTGTATGACTGAAATGCAAACACTAAAGTTCATAAGTTTGTAACTGTACCTCATGGTGATTCACTAATAATTTTTTTTCTTAAATCAGTGGGGGGTTTGGATACAGTGGGTAAGGTGCGCCTTGCATGCGACCGACCCGGGTTCAGTCCCCAGCATCTATATGTTCCCCCGTGCCTCGCAGGAAGTAATTCCTGAGTGCAGAGTCACAAGTTACCCCTGGATCTTCCCCCGCAAAAAATGAATGGGGGTTAATAAGATTAAAGTTCTCCCCTTCTCCCATGAATATCTGGGGTTGAGCAACAATAACTTTGCAGACTGGTAGAGAGCTTTTGTGGCTTCTCAGCAACCCACAAGTCAGCAACTGTAAACTTCTAGTGTCAAAATTGTACACGCTGTGGAGAGCTTGTGTTGGAGAGCTCTTCTCAGCCTAAGCGTAGGAATAGTTGTTCATCTCAAGATACACCTGATCATCCTGTGTTTATTTTTGGGGTCACGCCCAATAGTGCTCGGGGCTTACTCCTGGTTCTGTGCTCAGGGGCCACTCCTGGCATGACCCAGGGGACCCGACGATCTATGCTGGGCATAAACCCAAGTCAGCCACATGCAAGGCAAGTGCTCTACCTGCTGTACTATCTCACCAATCTCCGCCTGATAATTTTTTAAATCATAAACCAGGAGGCCAGGAGAAGTTGGGTGTATCCATTGTATGTGCTCAACCCTGATTCTATTCCCGGTACTAGCTGTTGCCCTAAGCGTGGTAGATGACACTCCCGAGGCCACAAAGCCCACCAGCAGGTCTGCAGTAACCTGTGGCACTGCAGGGCCAGCACAGCAGGAACGATAAAGGGAAAGTTGGGTAGATTTGTCCATGTTAAAATCAATGGGGGTTTGTATTGTTAAAATCAGAGCCTCAGATCCTTGCACTGAACTGGCTGCCAAGTTGGCCAAGTGGGGTTCCCAGACCAACTGAGAACCATTTGGGAGGTGCCCCTGTCTCCCCCCCACCCCCATCCACACAGGCATATTAAAAGCCACAAACTGGGGCTGGAGCAATAGCACAGCGGGTAGGGCATTAGCCTTGCACGTGGCCGACCCGGATTCGATTCCCAGCATCCCATACGGTCCCCTGAGCACCGCCAGGAGTGATTCCTGAGTGCAGAGCCAGGAGTAACTCCCGTGCATGGCCGGGTGTGACCCAAAAAGCAAAATAATAATAATAATAATAATAATAATAATAATAGCCACAAACTATAACACAAGGCACTGGGCAGAAAGGCCAGGGGGTAAGAATGATCAGAATGTGTTTTGGAGCCCCTGGTCAAGTTGCACTCTGTAGCGGAAGCCCAAAGGCAAACCCTCCCGAGAGCTTCAAAAGTGAAGCATTTTGGATTCTTCCAACAAATTCTCAACAAGCCTTGCCGTTATCAGCAGCCCTGCACCGGTGACATTGAGATTAGCATGGGAGAAACACGTGACCAGCCCACAAGCAGAGGCGGTGAAGGACCTGGCTACCGAACAGCCAGACAAGGGCTAGGAATGTTTGCTGAAATGGATATCTGGAGATCTCTGGTCAAGCACATCTTAAAATGAGAGCTGGTTCAGGTCAGCATCTTGGTCGGTGGCTTGATTACTCTGTAATTCGGATAATAAATAGCAATTCTGCCTTGGAAAGGAAATCCTGCCAAGAATTTAAAGGGCTGAAAAATGGTTCTAGACGGATCCACTGATTCATTCGCTTGCCTGCCCATCCATCTCTAGCCACCTAACCAATCAGTCATTCATTTATTCATTCAGTTATTCATCCATCAAACAGGATCCAAACACAGACGAGCTTCGTCTTCAATTCTGGAAATTTCAAAGATTTAGAGTCACAGATGGAGACACAGCTTCTGCCTTCCATGAAGTCAGAGTCTGGGGCAGAATTGTTCAACAGTCATCCTTACTGGTGTGAATGGTAGAGGAAACTCTTCATTGTGGAAGGCTTCCTCTGAACTGTAGGCTCCTCAGCGAATCTCTGGCTTCCTCTCATTGGATTTCAGAAGCCCTATCACCTCCCCAGAGGTAAAGACCCCAACGTGTCAGACTGTTTTGAATGTCTCTAGAATAAGGATGACTGGGTGAGAGGGGATTCTGACTCTGAATTGTGGATTTAGCAGAGGAGGGAAATTTGTTCACCAATGTTGGCAATGCAGCCTAAAATTTTGATAAGAAATATTAAATAAGTTGTGATGCTACAATGGAGAGAGAGGGAGAAGGAAAGAGCGGAAGGTCTTGGGGAAAGTGGAGAGAGGACAGGAAAAGAGAGAGAGACAGAGAGAGAGACAGAGAGAGAGACAGAGAGAGAGAGAGAGAGGAGAGTCTACGAATGCTTCTGCCATTAGGAATTTAGTGGGACTTCACAGAAGGGCCCTGAATTGGGTCTGAAGGACAGAAGAAGACTTTATCATGTTTCAAAGACATATTTCTACAATTCTTAAAAACAAAAAGCCTACATCCTCTATTAAACCTGTTTTTGGTATTTTTAAACTCTGATTATAAGGAGCTAATATATTGGAGCATCTTTCTAGCAGACAATAGGGTCACTGAAATATGTTCAGCCAGGAAACAACTTTCCATCCATTTAGCAGTTAGCCAGCACTGTTCTGGGCATGCACTAGGGCGGGAGATGAGGAAGAGAGAACGTCTGTGTTTGGAGAAGATCTAAAAGTCTAATGGGAAACAATTTAATCTAAGAACAATATTTTTCTATTGCTTCCAAACCAGCTTGCTCAGGAAAGAGCATCCTCCTCGAGAAAGTTGCTACCTAATCTTTCCACTAACTCGCCTGTTGGCTGACTTTGCTGCTTGCTATCGGTAAGTGGGCCAGACATGTGAACAAATAGTACAAAATTCTGCGTTAAGTGCTTTGGTGGTAGTATATCAAAATTTTCAGGCCTGCTGAGGATGTGGCGGTGGTCTTTGTCTGGGGATCTGTAAAGCTTTTCTTAAAGGCATGGCATTGAGACACTGTCCTACGAGACAGGGGAAGTTCATTATTTGGAGAACGGATATCCAGTGGGTGCAGTCACGAATTAGAAGCCACGACAAAATAAGTTCGAATGTTCAGGCACCAGATAGGGGTTTTATAGTGACTTGTGTTCTACGATCTTTTAATAGGTAGGAGAAGATAGTTTAGCTTGTCAGACATTCATAGGTAAGTAAGAACATTGGTTCATTGATGAATATTGTTAGAATGTTGCAAGAACATCCAACTCTCTCTCTCTCTCTCTCTCTCTCTCTCACACACACACACACACACACACACACACACACACACACACACACACACACACACACATGCGTCATCCCCAGTGAAGAAATGTCACTGACAAGCCCCTTCTCTCTCATATGCTTAGATGTCTGGACTGACAATTCAGACCTTTCTACATTGGGAAGATACCACAATGATTCATTTGGGTCCCTAGGGCCCCAATAAGCATACCTTTTAACCCCTATTTTGAAAGTCCCAACACGTATTTATGGTAAAGCAGGTTGAAAGACTACAGATATTAGTCTCTGCTGGGGCTGAACTGATAGTACAGTGGGTACGGTGTTAACTCTGCATATGGCCAACCAGGGTTTGATTCCCTGTACCCCATCTGGTCTCCTGAACCTGCAAAGGGTGATCCCTGAGCTCAGAACCAGGAGTAACCCCTGAGCACCAATAGGTGTGACTCAAAGAGGCCAGAGCAATAGTACAGCGGGTAGGGCATTGGCCCTGCCCATGATTGACCCGGGTTAGATCCCCAGCATCCCATGGGGTCCCCCCGGAGCACTGCCAGGAGTGGTTCCTGAGTACAGAGCCAGGATTAACCCCATGAGCATCACTGGGTGTGACCCAAAAAGCCATAGAAAAAAAAAAAAAACAAAATGGTGTGACCTAGAAACAAACACACACAACAACAACAAAACCCAAAACCCACAGAGACTTCAATCTGCTCGGCTGGAGCTGAAATGCAGTCTACTCAAGTCACACCAAAGAGTGTAAAGGCTCCTATGAGCACAGAATACACAGCCTGGGTGGCAGGACTTGTGGAATCTGAAGGTGTTTGCCATGGAAATGATTTCTAGAAATAGAATGACGATGGTGGACCCTCATGGCCATGTGCAAGTGTCATTTGTCTCTGCTGTAGTGGTCTCTCTTGTTGTCCCATGATTTCTGCACAAAAGGGGATATTTCGTAGGCGTTCAGTATGCCACCCTGCCACTACAGGTCCCACCTCGGAGACTCCCAGGGTTGCCTGACACATTCACAGCAGAAGCCGGGGGCACTGAGCCTGGCTCTGGCCTCGCCCTTCTCCTTCCCATCCCTCCCTGCCCACCACCACCGGATACCCTCCACACCCACAAGATCCAACGTCTTGAGAATCCCACAAGTATCTGCTTGCCAAAAAATCCAATCAAATTTTTCAAAAAAAAAAAAAGTGTTGTTTGAATAGAATAAGGAAGATGCCAACCGGAGCTGCTCTTTTAAAATTCATAACTCTAGGTAGGCTGAGCCAGGGAGAGAGGAACGGCTGTGAAAGGCCAAGGATTCCAGTGCGGTGTCATCCTTGATATGCTGACTCTATTAAAGGAAAGAACACACTTCTGTGATGTGGGGAAACATCCGGGGTAGGGATTGGACGAACCCTTGTTCACCAGCCTCAGAACTGCGGGAGGAGCACACTCTTATGTTTATTCATCACTGGCAGATGCTAATACATTTCTGGATCGACATTTGGCAGAAATATGAATAAACACAGAGAATCCACAATCAGATATCAGAGCTAGAAAGCTGAATACTACTGATGGATTGATTATGTTTTTGAGCTATTTAGATAATTGGACATACTAAGTACAGAGCTTTCTGCAATGATAATGGACTTGTCCCGTTGTGGTCTATTTAACAAACACTTGGACTATTCTTTTTTTTAAAAGCTTGTTTACATTCCTGTACATCCTGGCTTTATTGATATTCTGTCCTTTGGATTACAGTGTCACCGTAGCAACGCGCTGGAGAAAGTTGAGGAGGGCATTATTATGGTTAACCCACATCTCACAGTGAGCGAAAGCAAATCCCTTCCAGGCTAGGGCTGAGGTGGTCTTTCTTAGCACACCATCCCAAATATGCACACCCCCAATGAATCAATTGCTCAAAGATGGGGGTAACTAGGAGACAGGCGCCTTCTACTTGTAAACAAAAGTGGCTTTTGTGTAAACTTGCCCTGCACCCTTTTCTAGACCACCTTTCGAACCCAGCTCTGATTTTTGGTTGGTTTGTTTGTTGGAAGCATATCCCTGATGCTCAGGGGTTTTGCTCCTGGCTCTGTACCCAGGAATTACTCCTGGCAGTGCTCGGTTGACCATACAGAATGCCGGGGATCGAACCTGGGTTGTCCATGCACAAGGCTCTGGTCCTCTACCCCAGATCTTTCCATGCCTTCCTTGTTGTCCAGATCTCAGTTTGCAATGACCCTGTTCAAAAGCTTTTCACCTTATCTCCAGCAGATCCCTGTGACAAGCGCTTTATTGGATTCTCTGCATGACACGGATTAGGGGAATCCTGACTCTTTCATTGTTCATTTGTGCTGTTCATCCCATCAACTCCTTCAAAGCAGAGAGGTCATGCTTGCCTTCCCCGGTGTTTTGGTCCTGGGCCCACTGCAGTATCTGGGAAATGGTTGACAAACCTATGCATGCAATTTGCAATCTCCTAGAATCCATCCTTTCCTGTGGAATATCCATCCACCATGGGGGCAGGAGTCCAGTTGGGGGAGTAAATTTCATTCTTTTTGCAAGACGGAATCTGTGGTTTTAAGGAGAAAACTTAAATCGGTTGGTGGACCCTATTATTTGGACAATCCATTTCTTTATAGAAATGCCTGGCTCAGAGTAGATTTTTATAGCCGCGTTAAAAAATTCTATAGCTCTTCTGACTTTCTAAGACCTCCCTGTTGGCCACTTGAGTCTATCTTGCCTCAGAAAGGAACATCCACACTGGCGACAAAAGTTCTTTAAGAGCAGTGTAACCCTACAGGCGCTGTGGTTTGCTCTCTGTGTTAACATCCTTACATTCCTCTTACAGTCTTAGTTCTTAACTCTGCAAAACATTCTCCTTGAAATGGAATTCCGGCGAAAGACGTTTTCTCTTCCCTGAAACGAGTACCCTGGTACTATGAATTGTAGAGCTCCTTACATTTGGTTTTTATGTGAAATAAAAAAAGAAGAAAGTGCTGAATCCGGGATGTATAAATAGCAATATTTATTTTAAAGTCAGAGCACTTCATATCCGAAGTCTTCACAGAGGTGTCCCCTCCCTTGAATAACCAGAGAGTCCCTGCCAGTTCTGTGTCCTGGGGTGGTTGGTCGTGTGACTGTTGAATTCAAATTCCGGTTGACTTCGCTGTAATTCACAGCTGCTTTATGGACTTGATAATGACTTATCATTTATATTTTTTAAGATTGTCGATGATGAGAGAGTGAGATTATTCAGTTGAGCTCCTGATTTATTTATAACATTTTCTTGGTCTTTGGTCTCATGAAACTTTCAGGTAGTTCCTCATGCGAAATAGCAGCGTGATTAGCAATTTCTTTAAACAGCAGGGACGAAGGGGTGGCAGTTCAGAAGCACCTCCATTTCGAATTTATTTTTTTTGTCCCTGAGGCATCCTCCAAATTGAGTTTATTTTTCAATTTCTCATACAAAAAAAAAAAAAACAAAAACTACCGCAGTGGAAGAAGGCAGTCAACTCTCAATGTAGTTTGAGATTATTTGACAGATTCTGGTGCATTTACTTGTTTGGTGGTTTTGGGGCTTTTTTGTTTGTTTGTTTGTTTTTTCACACAATGAGTTTATTTAAACTGTCTGGGGGTTCAGAGTTGTGAGGTGTCGTCTCTTACTCTCTGGGTTCTGAGAACTCAGAGGGAGCTCCCGTGTGCTGTTGAGTTTTTATGACAAAGTTAAAGAGTTGAATTTACGCTTTAGTTTCAATGAGTTTTTGCTTTAATTTAGCTCACTGTTTTATTCTCAGTAGAAGAGGAAGAAAAGGAATATATATATACAAAGCTAAAATTCCCATTGGTTATCAAACAATCTCAGAAGTTGACACCGCTGGAAAAAAAAAAGGGATTTGGGGGTTGTCCTGGCAATGAGAAACCTGAACCACCTACATCTTTAGGGCTGGCTCACGATGTGAAAATGACACCACGGGACTAGAAGAAAGTTGATTAAGAGTTGAAGAAGAGGGGTCGGTGGGAGACACAAGAAATGTGGGAATTCGAAAATTGTGCCAGCACAGAACACATGTGATTTGGATTTAGATGGTCATCTGAGCTGGCTTGTTAGAAGCTTATTCGATGTCTCAAGGGACAGACCCTGTGGTAGGAAGTCTATTAAAACATCACATATAGAGACAAGGCCAACCTCTATTTTTCCTCATGTGGAATGAAAATAATAAATAGATCCTTCTCCGCAGGACTGGCATGTGGATAAAAAGATATACTATATATAAAGTCCTTCTACGCTGTAGAAGGCCCCTTGATTGAGAATGACCCAAAGGCTGATGTTTTTAGGATGTCAACTGCTCTTAGACTCAGCTAAGTCAGCCCACCTTTATGACATGAATATCTAGTAGTAAAAGAAAATAATTCACACAAAAATGGGTATACTGAGGCCATAGTGATAGTACAGTGAATCGAGAGTTTGCCTTATATGCAGCCAACCTGAGTTCAATTCTCCACATTCCATATTATCCCCCCAAGTAACACCAGGAGTAATTCTTGAGAGTGCAGGGCCAGGAGTAACTTCTGTGCATCTCTGGTTATGACCCCCAGAAAAGAAGGGGGGCGTTATTATCCTAGAATAAAATGAAATGGAATTCCCCTCCCCCAAACTAAGTAATATTTATATTTCCCTTCAAAAAGTATATTTTACCTATAGAAAAAATATATAAATAAACAACAAAAGTTAACCAGACATCATTGCCTCTCAAATAGCACTTTAAGTCAAACTTTAAGGAGTCAATCAGACTTATTTCATTCAATCACCTCTTCTGCACCACCACTCCTGTGCCGCTCCGTCCCCTAAACGTCTGAACTTTACACTTGGTTTAAATATGAATCAATAGAAGATGAATGAAATATTAGTTTCATCTTTCCACCAAACTTTCTCATTTAGCAGTATTTTCAAAGATTCATTTCTAAAATTACATTTTTAAGGCAATTTTCCCACTTGTATTATGTTTTTTGAAGTTCATTGTTCTTGGGAGGTGAAAGATTCCAAATGCTATAAAGCAAAATGTCACACACTGCAAGTTGTAGGCAAGGGTAATAAACTTGACTTTTCCTTGTAGTGCATTTCAATTAGGTCCTTTGGTACCTGGGGCATAAAGATTACTGCATTTCCTTTTGCCAGTGAGTCCAAGGACCAATGAATCCTGGGCATATGAGCTTCAATTAATGCTACAAATACACCCAAAAGTGGGGTCTTCAAGGAAACAAATCATATCAATGAATAACTTTTGCCCAAAGATTCAAGGATGCTAACGCAAACTCCAAAGTATCTCATCTCTCCATGTAATCTCTCCACCTCTGTGTAAATTAAATCTGCTTTGTTTAGTTGGAAATATAGGTGAAAAATAAGAAACCTACTGAAGTACTTGTATTAGCAAACTGGTGAGCTGTCACAATGCATGCTGATGTAAATAAATGGTGATTTATTTAGTAACAATTTTGCTTTCAGACCAAATATAACAAATTGCCAAAGGGCAGACTAATCCATCAGTATGAAATCAGGTCAGGAGAAAGAACGGACAGGGGCTTCAAGACTCCCAGAGGATGGATCGGTGAACCCCCACTAACATAATCGGCACAAAGAGCATGAAAACACTAATTGAGAAACAAATTTTTTGGGGAGGGTAAGGAAACTGACTTGGAAAGCACAAAAGTCAATGAGTAAAGCAGTTTTAGTTGGAAATGAAAGAAAAAATAGAAAACTTCATTTGACGATTTGCATGAGGGAGTAATAATACTAATAATAAAAAAATCTCTTTCCCAAAGATGAAGCAACTGATGTAATTTGGTATCTCAGGATTATAAGATAAAATACACAATGAAAACTCATCTGAAAATTTGCTTACATCGTAATCCTGTTCAACCCGCATAATTGCAACGTGGGAATTATTGCGCTCACAAAGTCTCAACTATTAAAACTGAAAAATATTCTATCTAATAAATTACAAAAGAAAAACTCCTAAAGTTCGGGAAACTTTAGAAAATATTTATTCTGGTGGGCCAATAGAAATATTAACTCATTTTTATCCTGACCCGGCCAAAGGGCACAAATTATACTTAAATGGAGACATAATATTTTCAGTGGTTTGGGGCTTTTTGTTGGTGGTGGTTTTTGTGTTTGTTGGCATTTAGACAAAATAGATCAGATTCTCTGAACTTACGGCTACAGAAAAATTGACTCATGATAATTTTGGTTAGATTTAGGGGCCCGCAAGTTAGTACCACAGGTAAAGTGCTTGTCTTACATGAAATTGACTAGGGGCTTGAGACCCAGCATCTCATATGGTCCCAAGAGCCCCACGAGGAATCTCTGAGTATAGTGCCAAGAGTAAGCCCTGATCTGTGCCAGGTTTGGTCCAAACCCCCCTCCTGCCAGAAATAAATAAATTTATTTATGCACAGGGTTTTTTCCTGGCTTTGCACTCTGGAATTACCCCTAGCGGTGCTCAGGGGACCATATGGGATGCTGGGAATCGAACCCGGGTTGGCGGAGTGCAAGGCAAACGCCCTACCTGCTGTGCTATTGCTCCAGCCCCTAACTTGGCTAATATGCAATTGACATAGGCAGGCAGGCTGATCGGGAAGGCCCCTTCCCTAGTCGGTGGCAGTAAATTCCCTGGGATGCAATAGCTCTGGGCTGGAGCGAAGCACAGTGGTTGGGCGTTCATCTTTCACGAGGCCGACCCGAGTTCGATTCCTCCGCCCCCCTCGGAGAGCCCCGCAAGCTACCAAGAATATCGAGCCCGCGTGGCAGAGCCTGGCAAGCTACTCATGCGTATTGAATGTCCTAAAAAACAGTAACAATAAGTCTCTCAATGAGAGACATTACTGGTGCCCACTTGAACAAATTGATGAGCAATGGGATGACAGTGGTAGAATGTACAGTGACAGTGGCAATAGCTCTGCAGTTGCAAAGGCCAACCTTACAGAAAATAGGAACTAAAGGCCTGATAAGACCCTCACCTGGCTAAGCAGCAGACCCTGCAGAGGCTGGGCCCTGCCTCTGACAGAAGCTCTATCCCCCAGGCAAACACTTTCGAGGACTTTGATCTAGGGAGCAGCCCTACATGGGGCAGGTTGGGAAAAACCCTATAAAAGCCACCTTGCACAAACGAAGTGAGCTCATATGATGCTGCCTGAGCCCATGTGCTGCTTGTGCCCACGTGGCCGAGCACGTGTGTTGCCCGAATCTCCCCTCTTGAGCTGTGTACTTCCATGCTTTCATGTCTACTGCTGGGGTGTGTGTAGGGCTCTTTCCACCCTTGGAGAAGTCCTTGTTCTCTCTTGAGCACATTACTCTCCTCTCTCTCCCACTTTCTCTCCCTCTTTCCCTCCAATAAAAGGTGTGTAATTTCACTGCTCATCTACTCCTGAAATCCCTTTCTGCAAGGTGAGGCAAGAACCCAGTAATGCTGGTTCCCGGGTGGCAGAGGCGGATCGGGAGAAAGTGACCATCTTTCTCCTCCCCACCTCACATGAGCCACCTGTGGGACACACCGACACCACAATGACTTGTCCAAGGCCACGGAACTTGCATGCATCAGAGCTTCTCCTGTTCAGAACTTCACCAGGCCTCAGAATACAAGACCCAGAAATACAGACATGTGCACACAGGTAATTCAATAAGATATAGGAAATTTTGAGTTCAGCTGCTGGTCCTTATTTGCAAAAATTTCCAACTGGAATGTTTGTGTCTTGATATACATGGGCATTTACAATGCTGGATTATTAGGTTTTTTTTTTTTTTTTGGCTTCTTTTGGGTCACACTCAGCAATGCACAGGGGTTACTCCTGGCTCTGCACTCAGAAATTATACCTGGCGTTGCTCAGGGGACCCTATGGGATGCTGGGAATCGGACCCGGGTTGGCTGTGTGCAAGGCAAATGCCCACCCACTGTACTATGGCTCCAGCCACAATACTTGATTTTTATACAAAATTAAGGTTTTCTTAAAAAAATTGTTTTTTGTAAAACTTCTAATGAATGTTGTATGAACAGGGGCGAAGACGCAGAATTGGTTTCAAGATTCTTTTGCGTAGCACATTGGCACCATGCAAGGAATACATACTCCCCAGAAGAGCAAAGAGCGTTTTCTTTCAGGACCAAAGATTCAGCTTGGTCTTGGTGCCCTGGATAACCATCTTTAAAAATTTGAATGTCTCATAGACATTGCCTGAGGGAATAATCACTTCTGTTTTGGAAAAAAAATAGCTTACATTGGGGTTTGAAATGCCACTTCTGAATCATTCCTTAATTGCTTATCTAAGGAGGAATGGGAAAAGAAAGGAAGAAAGAATGCCTTTTCCACTGGAGAGCTGGTGGGCAGGTAGGTGACACTGAATATTCTTTTTTTTTTTGCTTTTTGGGTCACACTCGGCCATGCACAGGGGTTACTCTTGACTCATGCACTCAGGAATGACTTCTGGCAGTGCTTGGGGGACCATATGGGATGCTGGGAATCGAACCCCGGTAGGACACATGCAAGGCAAAAGCCCTACCTGCTGTGCTATTGCTCTACCCTGATACTGAATAGCACAGTAGCACTGTTGTCCCATTGTTCATTGATTTGCTCGAGCGGGCACCAGTAACGTCTCCATTGTGAGACTTGTTACTGTTTTTGGCATATCGAATACGCCACGGGGAGCTTGCCAGGCTCTGCCGTGCGGGTGGGATACTCTCGGTAGCTTGCCGGGCTCTCTGAGAAGGATGGAGGAATCAGGTCAGCTGTATGCAAGGCAAACTCGCTACCCACTGTACTATCGCTCCAGCCCCCATTCTTAAAAATACAAGTGAGTCCAGTTGTATTCATCAGAAATTGGGGGAATAAATTAACTTGGTTAATATACAATGACTAGTCCAAGACTTTGATATTTGCAAGCAAGGTTTTGGCTTGCAAAGGAAAAAAAAATTCTGACAGGGGGCAATTCCTGTCCTTTGCAATGCAGAATAAGAAGGCCAGGGAACACCTGTGGCTTTGAGTTCTGACTCAGTTCTGAGGCTGCTTTCTGGGCTTCTCCTCTCTAAACTCCCAGGAGGAGGGTAGCGGTGCTGGTGCAGCCTCACTTCCTAGGGCTCTACTGCAACTCTTTCTGAGAACTTAATACAATTTCCCTTCATGGCTTCCCACGGGAGAAAGCATGTTTTACTATTTTGCTGTTGTTGTTGTTGTTTGGGTGTTTTTTCTTTTTTTTTTTAGTTTTGGTTTTGAGTCACACTGGTGGTGCTCAGGGGTTATTCCTGGCTCTATACTCAGGAATTACTCCTCCTCTGGTCTTCAGGGATGCCACGGATTGAACCTGGGTTGGCTGCATGCAAGGCAAAAGCCCAGCCCACTGTACTACCGCTCCAGCCTGGTACATTTTACCATGGTAGTTCTAATAAGGCAGGTATTTCAAATATCTGCCTGATTTATGTTAAAACCTTCCTGGCAGCTCATCTCCAGTGATTTTTTTTTCATGCAAAAGTCTGTTTAATTTTGGGGCCAGAGACAGATCAAAGGGTTAGTACATGGGCTTTGGGCATGTAAAATAGTCTGGGTTCCGTCTGCACGTAACCCCAGGGCAGTAAGAGAAGGATCCCCCAAGGCACTGCTGGATGGGGCTTGAACAAAGAAGATGAAAAGAAAAGCTGGTTTCATTTTGAACTCTTTTCTCATCATCTTCACCATCACGGACTTCTCCACATTTTATTTTATTTTTTGTTTTAAATTCTGGAGCATGAAGAAAACGTCTCCCATGCGATGAGTATGTGATGGGTGGACAGCTTTCCCACCCGAGAGAGATGGACTCTAATGTTTATTAAGCACTTAGGTGGATGGCAACTGTTTGGCTTTTGGAGTCATACCTGGAAATGCTCAGGGATTACTCCTGGCTCTGCACTCAGGACTCAGAGAAATTACTCCCTAGCAGTGCTCAGGGGACCATATGGGAAGCTGGGGATGGAACCTAGGTCAGACACGTGCAAGGCAAACGCCCTCCCTCTACAGATGGAATCTCAGTGTTTTTTTTTTTTTTGGGGGGGTGTGTGTGTGTGTTTTAAATGCTTTAAGAGCTTTCAAGTCTCCATTTTATTTTACTCAAAAAGGCGGGCTGTGGGGCTGGAGCGATAGCACAGCGGGTAGGGCGTTTGCCTTGCACTCGGCCAACCCGGGTTCGATTCCCAGCATCCCATAGGGTCCCCTGAGCACCGCCAGGAGTAATTCCTGAGTGCACGAGCCAGGAATAACCCCTGTGCATTGCCAGATGTGACCCAAAAAAGCAAAAAAAAAAAAAATAAAAGCGGGCTGCTTTTCAATTTGGGACTGTACAGGTACTAAACTTTGTAAAGTTTGCTCTAGCCAGATGGCAAGGGCAGCTGGACCAAACGGCAACTGGCTGCTGAGACAATAGCATTCCCAGAATCCAACATCGCCCTGTCCCCTGCATGGATTTAGGACTCCCTGGGGCCTGGGGGCTGCCCCCTGAAGGCTGCAGGGCATGGCAGGTCCTGCTGGTCTTTGTTCCTACACACACACATACACACACATACACACACACACACACACACACACACACACACACACACACACAACTCAAGACAACTTAAAAGCCCCCTAAGTCTCTCCCAAGGTGCAGCTCTGCCCTAGCCCCTCCAGGGGCTGGTGTGGGGTCTAGCTGGAAGCACGCCTGTCTTGACTCCACTTTATAATAAAGGTCTCCTGTTCCTTCACCTTGACTCGCCTTTGTCTTTCTGTCTGCACAGGACAGGGCTCTCAAATTATTAAATTGTTTCTCCCAAGAGTTGCAAGTGATGGGGGTTGGCGGTGGGGGGGGGGGGGGAGAGACAGAGACAGAGAGACAGAAACAGAGATGGAGAGAGAACAGGCTGCTCCAGGGGAGAGGATGAGGTAGAGCTTTTAGGAGAAAAAAGATTTTGAAAGGTTATATACTGTAGCACTGTAGCACTGTCTTCCCGTTGTTCATCAATTTGCTGGAGCGGGCACCAGTAACGTCTCCATGGTGAGACTTGTTGTGACTGTTTTGGGCATATCGAATATGCCACAGGGAGCTTGCCAGGCTCTGCCGTATGAGCAGGATACTCTCAGTAGCTTGCCGGGCTCTCTGAGAGGGATGGAGGAATTGAACGGCCGCAGGCAAGGCAAACACCCTACCTGCTGTGCTATTGCTCCAGTCCTCTCCAAGTTGTCTTGGCTGAAGATCTCAGCATAGATAAAAGTTCCTTTAGGTATTGTGGCAGAGATAAATATTGTTGCAGAGATAAAGCCTCAGAGTCCTGTGGGTCCTTTCTTATCCTTACCAAGATCTTTAGATTCCCTCCTCAGTTTCTTCTCTTCCAGAGGGTCCACCCTTCTCTGGGTGGTGCCTCAGCAGTTCTATCTCCAAAGAGCTCGGCATTTGCATCCCAAAGAACTGCGTTCCTCCCCTCCTCCAGGCTACTTCTAAACTACTTCTTAAGCGGTTTTTAAAATTATTTCCTGAAAATTTCAATCTCCGGGTCTCCCTATCTCTTTGCCTGCGACACTAGCACCTCCTCCATCGATACAGCTTTATCATCACCCCGATGCTATCAGCAGAGCCTCAAATTCCATGACAAGCAGCCTCTGTCCCTTACCAAAGGGTGTGGCCTCTCAAACTGTGGGATGCATAACTAAATATGGGTTGCACAAAATAACCCAAAAATAGCTTGAAAAGAAATGTCTTGATCCATGACCAGTGAATATTTGTTCTGCATATGGATGTTAGAGACCTCAATACCCTGTGTGACAGTGGGGAGAGAGAGAGTCCAACACACAGCGGGTGGGTAGGGCATTTGCTTTGCAGGAGGCTGACCTGGGTATCATCCCCAGAATTTTATAGGGTCCCGGAGGGCTGCCTGCGGTGATTACTGAGTGCAGAGCCAGTAATAATCCCTGAGCATGCGGGATGTGGCTCCTAAAATAAACTAAACAACCCACAAAAACTGAAAAAAAAAAATTTCTCATGTGCAAAAAGGGTCTCGCTGAAGAAGCCCTATTGTAAGAAGCTCCTGGCTCCTAATTCCCACTTAGCACATTTTGTACCATGGAGTCAAATGAAATTTGTAGTAAATTGTACACAAAGGAGAGCTAAAAGGTGATTATTTCATTTTATGTACTTTCTCCATTACTACATTCTCCACACAGAGTACAGTTCTCTGAGGTAATAATGATCAGGTCTTTTTATTTTTTTCTTTTTGGGTCACATCCGTCGATGCACAGGGGTTGCTCCTGGCTCTGCACTCAGGAATTACCCCTGGCGCTGCTCAGGGTACCCTATGGGATGCTGAGAATCGAGCCTGGGTCAGCCGCGTGCAAGGCAATTGCCCTACCCGCTGTGCTATCACTCCAGACCCTGGTCAAGTCTTTATATGACACAAGTTAGAAGCTTGTTCCAGCACCACGTTGGAGGGTACCAACCCTGACTCAGAGAACGCTCTCATTCTTATCCAGCCTGGATGCTGATTCGTACAGTCACAGAAATGAGAGTGGTGAGTATTATTCTATAATGGATGAGAAAAAAGAATTCCTTTCTACCCTCGCTTCATTTCCCCCAGTACCTACTCTTGAGCGATAGCACAGCGGTTGGGCTTTCGCCTTTCACTCGGCCGACCCAAGTTTGATTCCTTTGCCCTCTCGGAGAGCCCAGCAAGCTACCTGTGCATATTGGATATGCCAAAAACAGTAACAATAAGTCTCTCAATGAGAGACGTTACTGGTGCCCGCTTGAACAAATCAATGAGCAACGGGATTACAGTGACAGTGACCTACTCTGGGGTTGAGTGAGCTCAAAGCTGCTTGAATCTAGAAGGTTCAAGAAGCCTTAGTTTTCCATTGCCAGCAGTTCCTTTCTCCCTCAAGAGGCAAACACACATTTCATTCCTGAGATCCTGTAAAGAATCTGCTGGAAAACCCTTTACCTGGAACTTCCTTGAATCCTCTGTCAACTCTTGCCAATTGATATGAGATGCAGAGAGCCTTCGAAGGGACCGATGGGAAACTCCCAGACTATGAGTTTCATACTAAGTTCCTCTCTGCATCGGGACCTCCTTTTTTTTTTTCTCTTCTATTTTCCAACTTTTCTATTTTCCACCTCTGAGTCTCAGCATCTTTGAAAATATTGAAGAATGTGGGAATCAACACAGAAACCTGCTGTCACCGCGCCAGCATTAAAGACACTTGGAACAATTTCCAAGGCCTGAAATTTAGTGGTTTGGCTAATGAAATTATTATCTGCATTGGTAAAACATGGGGTTGGGCCAGAGTGATAGTACAGTGGGGAGGGTGTTAGCCTTCCACACAGCTGACCCAGGTTCAATTCCCGGCATCCCATAGGGTCCCCTGAGCACTGCCAGGAGTAATTCCTGAGCACAGAGCCAGGAATAACTCCTGAGCATCGCTGGGTGTGACCCAAAAAGCCAAAAAGAATAAACAAACTTGGGGCTGGAGCGATGAGGCAGAAGTTAGGGTACTTATCTTGCATATGACCAACTCTGGGTAGATTTCTGGCACCCCGTCGTGTCCCCCAAGCACCACCAGGAGTGACATCTGTGTGCAGAGCCAGGGGTAAGCCCTGAACACTTCAGGGTGAGGCTCAAGAGAACAGACAGGACTAAAATGGAGTTAGCTGTTCCAACTTTGCACCCTGATTTAATACCTAACCTCAGTGTAGGCACTTCCCAATGTGTCACCCGAAATCAATCCAACTGGAATAGCCTGATGAAGACTCTGGGGAATCATCGTCAGGTTAAGAAGCTGCCTTCTGCCTTTGCTTGAGGAAAGGCTGCTCTGTCAGAAGTTATCTTTCCCTTATGCTCGCAAACAACCTCCTCCCACCTCTCTAGAGCTAGATCAAGGTTCCATGTTATATCACTCCTTGCAGTCCACTCTACTTGAGATGCTCTCTGAGATGTAGCACTGCACCGAAGCACTGCCATCCCATTGTTCATTGATTTGCTCGAGTGGGCACCAGTAACATCTCCATTGTGAGACTTGTTACTATTTTTGGCATACTGAATACACCACGGGTAGCTTGCCAGGCTCTGCCATGCGGGCAGAATACTCTCGGAAGCTTGCCAGGCTCTCCAAGAGGGAAGGAGGAATCGAACCCAGGTTGGCTGCATGCAAGGCAAATGCCCTACCTGCCGTGCTATTGTTCCAACCCACTCTCTGATATAAATCTTTAATAAAGTCAATTAGATGTCTAGAGATGTGAATTTCTTAAACAGTATTAATAATAGCCCGAGGTTCTCACAGTGTGCTGCTAATGCTCTCCAGTACTTCCCCACACCATCAGAGCCACACGGCATAATCAACTTTTTTTCTTTTCAGTACCACCTGCACAATTTTGTCAAGCTTCACATAACAGTTGCATCCCACTCTTTTGCAATGAAATCCGGCATAAGAAATCTACATCAACCATGCAGTGAGATATGGATGGAAGGACTCATTTCCTTCAATCCTTAAAAAAAAAAAAAAAAAGGAAGCTGAATCCATGTCTGAATTACATAATTCACCCCACTGCGTTAACCCTAAGAACAGGTAGTTCTACAGAGACACATGAATGATTTCAGAAACAAAGACGGATATCACTGCTTCTAAATTCTCAGGTACTGTTTTTAGAGACCACAGTTTACTTTGTTATGCCTCAAGGCTGCGGGAAGACAAAAATCTGCCACCTGAGTGTGTCTTGGGCAAAACTGGTAATTGCATGGCTGAATGCTGGACTTCAACTCTGATGGAAGAGTTTAAATGTAAAAGTCTCCCTTTTGGGGTTCTCTCTGGAAAACTAATTCCCTTACAGCTTTTCAATGGAGAAGGCAGAATCTAATCTACACACACTTTGTTTTACCAGCAGTCTTTGATCATCTTTCTAACTGACCTTCCTCTTCTACCCAATAGCCTCTGCATTCGTTATTTAAGATCACGCAATGAAGCAATATACAGAATCTACTGCAGTATAATGCAATTCTTATCAAAATTCCCTTGGTATGAGAATGAATCTTACTGAAATCTGTATGGAACCATAAAAGACTCTAGCGTCAAAGCCAACCTGAACAGAAAAAAAAAAGAAGACTCAAGGCATTGTGCCCTCACTCCTATTATCAACGATACCACAAAGCTATAATAATCAAAACAGCTTGGTATTGAAGTAAAAAATAGAGAGCAATGAAGTAGAATGGAGAGGCCAGAAATATATCCTCACACATAGAGAGAAGCAAGTTAGGGAAAAAAAAAAGAAAGTCAAAAGCATAAAATGGAAAATGAAAACTCTCTTCAGTTTAAATGGCCCTGGGAAACTTGTGTAACCATAAGCAAAAGAATAAAAGTGGATCACTGTTTCATGCCACACACAAAATTTAACTCCAAAATGGATTAAAGGCTTGGATATTAGCCCTGAAATCATGAACTACATTGAAAAAAACAAAGGCAAACACTCTATGATATTAGCTTCATTGATTTCCTCAGGGGTTGGATTCCCACTGCAAGAGAAACAAAAGCCAAAATAAACAAATGGATTGTAGCACAGTAAAAAGCACCCGCGAAAGAAACTATTATTAAAACAAAAAAGACATCCCACTGAATGAGAGAAAATATTTGCACAGCATACATCTGACATAGGGCTAATATCCAAGATATATAACGAATTCACAAAACTCAACAGTTCAAAAAGATCCAGATCCAAAGTTAATAAAAAATAAAAAAAAACAGATTTTTCATCCAAGAAGACATACAGATGGATAACTAACAAATTAAAAGAAAACCTATCGTCACTTGTTATCAGGAAAAATAGAAATCAAAACTATAATAAAATATAGTCAATATAATCAGACCTCACACTCACAACAATGCCTTGTATCCCAAAAGCCAGAAACAACAAATATTGGCAAGGAAGTGGCAAGAAAGAAAGCTGTACCAACTCTTGGTGGAAACATTAAAGTGTGGAATCTCTCTGGAAAACAGAATGAAGATTTGTCCAAAACACTAGAGGGAAACCATATGATCTAGCACATTTTATTCCCCTCAAGTATTCATTTGAGGAGCACCAAACCATTAGTCTGAAAAGATGAATTCTCACCTATGTTGATGACACTGCTACTTATAATAGCTAAGAGAAGAGGAAAAACAGAGAACAACACAAATGCCCGGTGTCTCACCAGTGGATACAGATGACCAAAGAGATCCTGGATTATAGGAAGACATGCTATTTATGTAGAGCCCATCTCTGCCATGTGCTGCACGGACCACCAAGAACTGCCCAGAGAGATCTGCATGTCTGGAATTAGGAATAGACCCCCAAGCATGGCCAAGTGTGGTGCAAACACCAAAATAATAATCATAAGTGCTCTCCATGGCTGGAGCGATAGCACAACGGGTAGGGTGATTGCCTTGCATGCGGCTGACCCTGATTCGATTCCTCTCTCTCTCTCGGAGAACCTGGCAAGCTAATGAGAGTATCCCGCCTGCACAGCAGAGCCTGGCAAGCTCCCCGTCGCTTATTCGATATGCCAAAAACAGTAACAACAGGTTTCACAATGGAGATGTTACTGGTGCCCGCTCGAGCAAATTGATGAGCAATGGGATGACAGTGCTACAGTGCTACAGTGTTCTCATAACCAAGACACTACCCTTCAATTCTGCAAATCGAGGAAAGCATGCCATGTGTGGGTGTGTGTGACAACATGAGTGGAAGCAGAGAGGGATGCCAAGTGACAAACCTTAGCAGGAGAAGATTCAAACCAGACGATCTCGTGCATATGTGACATTCAAATAACCTAAGCAAGGGACCAAGGCAAACTGAGCTCTTTGATTCTGATAACAAAAGTGACTTGACGAAAGGGGAAATGCGAGAGAAGAGGAGATGGTCCAACTGTGGTGTAGGGACACTGGTATTTTCTTTTCTTTTTTTCTTTTTGGGTCACACCCGGCAATGCACAGGGGTTACTTCTGGCTCTGCACTCAGGAATTAGTCCTGGTGGTGCTCAGGGTATCCTATGGGATGCTGGGAATCGAATCGGGGTCGGCCACGTGCAAGGCAAATCCCCTACCCGTTGTGCTATTGTTCAAGCCCCACTGGTATTTTCTTGGTGACTACTTCTTTCTTTCTTTCTTTCTTTCTTTTCTTTTCTTTCTTTCTTTCTTTCTTTCTTTCTTTCTTTCTTTCTTTCTTTCTTTCTTTCTTTCTTTCTTTCTTTCTTTCTTTCTTTCTTTCTTTCTTTCTTTCTTTCTTTCTTTCTTTCTTTTTCTTTCTTCCTTCCTTCCTTCCTTCCTTCCTTCCTTCCTTCCTTCCTTCCTTCCTTCCTTCCTTCCTTCCTTCCTTCCTTCCTTCCTTTCTTTCTTTCTTTCTTTCTTTCTTTCTTTCTTTCTTTCTTTCTTTCTTTCTTTCTTTCTTTCTCTCTCTCTCTCTCTCTCTCTCTCTCTCTCTCTCTCAATGGAGAATGGGGCTGAAGTAATAGTACAGAGAGTCAGGCACTTGCATTGCTTGAGGCCAATCCCAATTCAGTTCCCAGCTTCCTATATGGTTCCCAGGAGCTCTGCCAGGAGTAAATCCAGAGTAGTACAGAGTCAGGATAAAACCCTGGGCACTGTCGGGTGGGTTCAAAAACCAAGCTAGACAGATCAAGAGATAGACAGGTTATGGGCAGGCCACGGAGATAACATGGCAGCTAGGACTTGCAAGCACCCAACTTGGATTTGATCCCCAGCAGCCTCTATGGTCCCCTGAGCCCCACCAGGAGTGATCCCTGAGCACAGAGCCAGGAGTCAGCCCTGAGCACTCCCGTGTGTGTGGCATGACATTTTTATTATGGGATATTAATATAATTGTTCATTTATTTTTGTCATCTTCATTATTAAATTATTTTACTTAACATCAATTTAATTATTGTTATTGCCAATTCCTACTATACCTAATTCACAAATGAAAAGTGTGTGTGTGTCTGTGAGAGAGAGAGAGGAATAAAGAGAGAGAGAGAGAGAGAGAGAGAGAGAGAGAGAGAGAGAGAGTGGGGTGGAGGGAGGGGATCTAGTACCATCTGCAATTTTAGGTTTACCAAGAGTGTCAGCATGTCCCAAGAGGGGAAAGCATAAGGAATATTGCCCCAACAAAATACTTCTCTTGCATCTCTTGATTACTTTTTATGTGTGGAGCAACAAACACTATCTTCCACTTACCTTGTTTCAATTAATTCATAACAAAAAAAAATCGATGAGGTGCTTATTCACCCACTCACTCACTCCTTACCTGAAAGCACGCTTAATTGGTTCCAGGAACACCTGTAAATGTCAGGGAACTCGGAGACAACAAAGCAGAGAGGGTCCCCGCTTAGTACTTGCTTAGGTTTTAGGTGCAGGGGACAGTGGAAGCAAGCAAAAAAGGCAACCTGGATCATCAAGTAGAGTGATCCATGCTCTGGGAGAAATTAAACATGCTCATAAGCCAGAAGGTAAATGCTTAGACGGGAAGGTCTGAGGATGTGTGGTACCCTTGGGGCCCCAGTCTGAGCATGATAAAGAGACAGACAAAGACAGAAAGAGAGCAGAGGGTTGCAGCCTCAAAGTCCTGAGTCTGGAGTGCTGGGAAGCAGCCGGCAAGGACCTGGGGCAGCTAGCGGACCAGGATGGAATCATTCTGTAGGTGTGCAGAGCTGAAGATTGGGCTTCCTCCGAGCTAAAGAAAACTCCCTCTGCGGCGAGTGATGTTATCTCATTGACCGTTTTGAAAATCTCTCTCTCTCTCTCTCTCTCTCTCTCTCTCTCTCTCTCTCCCTCCCTCCCTCCCTCCCATCTCTCTCTTTCAATCCCTCCCTCCTCTCCCCTTCCCTCCCATCTCTCTCTCTCTCTCTCTTTCCATCCCTCCCCTCCCCTTCCCTCCCATCCTCCCATCTCTCTCTCCTCCCTCCCCTCCTCTTCCCTCCCATCTCTTTCTCTTTCAATCCCTCCCTCCCCTCTTCTTCCCTCCCTCCCCTCCCCTTCCTCCCATCTCTCTCTCTCTCTCTCTCTCTCTCTCTCTCTCTCTCTCTCTCTCTCTCTCTCTCTCTCTCTCTGCTCAATTTGCCAGGGGCTGAGGCAGAAAAGGTGTGCTGCCAACAATGAAAACAGGACAGAAGAGGGGGCATAGCAGCCTGGTTGATTTGTCTTAGAGCATCATCATTGTCATCATCATCCCATTGATAGTCGAATTTCTCGAGCGGTCTCAGTAATGTCTCTATTCGTCCTAGCCCTGAGATTTTAGAAGCCTCTCATTACTCGTCCTTCCCAATGATGCCGCATTGGAGGCCCTTTCAGGATCAGGGAAATGAGACCCATCATTGTTACTGGTTTGGGCTTGTGAACACACCATGGGGAGTTTGCGAGGCTCTCCCATGTGGGCAGGAAAATCTCGGTAGCTTGCTAGGTTCTCTCAGAGGGAGAAGTAGGCTATAAAATGACTCAGGGAAATCTATGGAAAGTGGATAGGGTTAGAGAGAGAATACAGAGGCTAAGTCCCTTGCCTTGCATCCAGCCTGCCTCAGTTTGGTCCCTGACACCACATAAGGTCCCTCTGAGCACTGCCAGGAATGACCCCTAAGCAAAAAACCCAGGAGTAAGCTCTGAGCACTGTCAGCTATGACTAAGCATCCCCATACTCACCCCGAAAGAAAGTAAATACAATTACCTTATTTTTTTCAAAGGGAACTTGGATTCATTTGCCCAAAGTCTCAGAGCTTTGGCCTTACTCAGAACCTCATCAGCGTGGTCCTTGGACCCCAGCTCTGACACAGTTTACCAGGGCAGAGCAGGGAGAGCGGCAATCCGGCTTCTGGGTGACCCTACTGAGAATCTCCTCAATGTATAGAGGGAGACTATGTATCGTCCTAGGGGTGGTACTAGCATCTACCAGGTGATGGAAGTAAACAGACCAATTCGAGGATTATCCCCATTAAAAACAAAAATTTGTTAATAAGTCAACCTAAAACAACTTCAAGTGCCCAGAAATTGCTTTTCTGGGGCTGGAGCAATAGCACAGTGGTGAGAGCATTTGCCTTGCATGCAGCTGACCCAGGTTCAATCCCCAGCATCCCATATGGTCTCATGAGCACTGCCAGGAGTGATTTCTGAGTGCAGAGCCAGGGGTAACCCCTGTGCATCACCGGGTGTGACCCAAAAAGCAAAAAAGGAAAGAAAGAAAGAAAGAAAGAAAGAAAGAAAGAAAGAAAGAAAGAAAGAAAGAAAGAAAGAAAGAAAGAAAGAAAGAAAGAAAGAAAGAAAGAAATTGCTTTTCTCAGAGATTCGCCTTTCACAGAGACAAAGTGGGGGGCGTGATCTCTCAGGTCAGCGTCCAGATTTGTGGTGGCGCTGTCTCATTCATCCTGAGAATGTGGGGGTACTGCGTGTGTCGTACCAACACAACCCTGGATAAAGGGGGAGAACGCTGACTCCGGTGGCCTAAACAGAGAGCCGGGGGAGCAAAATGAATGGAGTCCGGATAAAAGCACCTCCGACCACATGACCCGAATCACATCACTCACGCTAATGAAGCCTTCGAACTTCCAGACTCCTATTTTTCATTCCCTGTGCAGTGGTCCTTGAATTTCCCAGCCCCTGGGTCTTCCGGATCATACCCTCTTAAGCCTTGGTAGCCAGTGCAAGCCACTGACCCCTCTGGGTCACAGAACCTGTCCCTCTGTCATCTGATCCTCACGGCAAACACCCCGCTTTCTCCCACACGCCAAAGCAACAGTTAACTCGGGTGATTAATTTCTTCCCCCCCCCCCCCCCCCCGCACTCTCACTTCAAAGCCAGACGCCCTTTGTGGGCCTCCACAGTTTATTATCTCTTCTTTTGAAGCCAGCGAAGTTTAGTTTGTGTTAAGATAACTACTTCTCTCTCTTGAATATTAACGAAGTTGCACGTTTGAAACACATTCCGGGGAGTGCCAGCCAGAGCGGTGAGTCTGTTGAATGTGCCCGGCTTGGTTCCCATACAGCATTTGAGCCATGGATTGAGTGCCTACTGTGTGCTCAGGGCTGGGAAGCATGCGACATGAAGCCCTGCCCTATCTCTGAATGGTTTTAACTTTCCCCTGTGTCACGGATCTAAGCCAGGCCTGAGGCATGCAAGGCATGCAGTTTGCAGACCACAAAACATACAAGCCCCATGCAATGTTTTTAGCACCTGGGGAGATAGCTCCATGAGTCGTGAGTTGGAAGCACACGCTTTCTAAGCCGGAGTCCTTAATTTCACCCTCGCTACCTCCCAGGTCTGGGAGCACCACTGGGAGTAGCCCCTGAGCAGTACTTGTATGACCCCCGAAAGGCAAACCACTAAAAGCCACAACATTTCTAAGAGTAAAGCACGGAGAAGGAGAAGCACATTTTGTTTCTTTGTTTGTTTTGCTTTTTGGGTCACACCCAGCAATCTCAGGGCTGACTCCTAGTTCTGTGCCCAGGAGTTACTCCTGGCGGTGCTTGGGGGACCCTTTGGGATGCCGAACCCAGGTCGGCAGTGTGCAAGGCAAACACCCTCCCCGCTGGACTATCCTTCCAGTCCAGAGAAGCACATTTTGATTTGTAATTAAGTGTGTTGCATTGCAAGTAAAAGTGCTCAGAGAGCGGCATACATTGTTGCTAACGTCATCCCGGAGCGCTCCAAGGGAGCTGAGAGCAGACTGGGGCTGTCAGAGGTGGGGAGGGGACAGGCAGGGACCTGGAACCATTCCCCAGAATCCAAGAGCACTCTATTCTACTGAGAAGCAAATCTGCCCCCGCATGACTCTCTCCTGTCATTGAAAGCACAGCCCTAAGCATGAGGCCGGCATTCACACTCGAACACAAGGCCCGAGGTCTAACCCCCCGTCCCGACTCTGACCCCGGAGACACCTTCATGTATTTTGTATTTTTTAATGACTCTTTTATTTTATTTTATTTTATTTTTTACTTCTGGGGTCACACTTGGCAATGCTCAGGGGTGACTCCTGGCTCTGTACTCAGGAATCACTCCTGGAAGTGCTCAGGGGACCCTATGGGATGCCGGGGATCGAACCTGGTTCAGCCACGTGCAAAGCAAACACCCTCCCCGCTGTGTTATGGGTTCTGCTCCTTCATGACTCTTTTGTTGTTTGTTTGGGAGCCACACCTGATGCTGCTCAGGGCTTACTCCTGGCTCTGTGCTCAGGGACCACTCCTGGCAGGGCTCAAGGGACCCAATGGGATGCCAGGGTCCGAATCTGGCTAGGTCATGTTCAAGGTCGGCACCTGCCCACTGTAAGATTTCTCCAGGCTCCCTCTCAGCCTGCCACAGACTGGCCTTTCGAAGAAAATCATTCTCCACTCATCTCTTCCTTCTCAAGTTTTCTATCCCTGCAGATCTGCCCTGTTCTTTGCACCAGACTAGGAACTATCCGAGCAAACCCCTCCTCTTTCCGGGTGCCAATTTATTTGTGTTTTTTTTTCCTTTTGGGTCACACCTGGCAATGCTCAGGAATCACTCCTGGCAGTGTCCAGGGGACCCTATGGGATGCTGGGAATCAAACCGAGGTCGGCCAAGTGCAAGGCAAACACCCTACCCGCTGTGCTATCGCTCCAGCCCCGTCCCGGTGCCAGTTTAGACTCTCTGGAGTCAGGGGAAATGGAAACACACCAACCCAAGGCTTGTCATTTGAAAGGTCTGATTACTTCCACCTGGAAGGGATCATTGCGTTCTACCAGCTCTCATTGAGCCAAGACAGAACATTAAGAAAGTTTCTATAAAGGTGAAGGTGCCAGGCACCTAGGTGGAAAATATCATCAGTGGAGCACGTGTCACCCTTCAGTCCCCTTGTTCTTCATCATCACAAAAGACTACACCCCAATGATATTAGCCACTGTGTTCTTGACAGGACATTTGGGTTCTTCATATGTTCCTCAGTATCTCAGACCCCCCCATTCTCCCTCATGAATATTTATGAGTTTCCTCGAAAAGTATTATAGTATTATAACATTATAATATTATAGTATTATACATATTATAGTTAATAGTATTATAACATTATAATATTATAGTATTATACATATTATAGTTATAAAATATGTAGAGGCTATTATATGCTCTGCTGGGCATAAGACCAGCCCCCCACATACACCACAACATACACGCACACATATGCACACACAGGCACACACTGTTTCTCCAAAGCATATTCTTTTAAGTAAATGCTGGTAGCCTTCTTTCCCAACTTCGGTTGTTTTCAGGACAATAAAGGTCCTTTTTTTTATTCAGTTGTTCCTTGTGCTTTCTTAATGATGATGGAACCAAA